>NC_056744.1:174643828-174678828 GCF_019279795.1 Protopterus annectens
TCCATAGTAAAAAACATATTATTCCAGTTATTGAAAAGATTTTGTATATTAAGAAGACAGGTACTATAATTATTATGTATAACAGAGTTGATATCCTTAGTTAATATTATACCTAAATATGTTATCTGACCTGAATTGGGTATATATTTACTAAAATCACTAATAAGGACATTTTTTTCGTGTATATATATGTAATATTTTAGTTTTTTCTTCATTGAATATTAAACCAGAGATATTTTTAAAATTCATCATTTTATCAAATAGGGACTGCATAGAAGAGTTAGATCCTGCTGATGTAATTAGAACATCATCTGCAAAAAGTTGAATTTTAGAAGTTGTATTTTCATCTATATCAAATCCTTCTATATCAGTACTGTTTCTGATCAGATTAGCCCAAGGCTCCATTATTAAAGTAAATAATAATGGAGAGAGCGGACACCCTTGTTTTGTACCTTTTAAAATGGGTATTTTTTGTGAGACATATGTTCCTATCTTAATGTAAGCCAGTGCTCCTTTATATAAATGTTAAATTAGATTTACAAATGCATCTGAAAAGTTTGTGCACTTCAGTAAAATAAACAAGTAGTCCCAACTTACCGAATCAAATGCTGAACTTATGTCGAGACTAATAAGTGTTAAATCTTTCTTTTTCCTATTTGCAAAATCAATTAATGTTAGAGTTATCCTTATATTATCAAAAGTATTTCTATTTACAATGGAGCCCGTCTGATCTATATCTATAATGCCTGGGATGATTGCCTTCAATCTATCAGCAAAAATACTCATAAACATTTTATAATCAACATTAAGTAATGAAATAGGTCTATATGAAGTGCATCTAGTTGGATCTTTATTGGGTTTTAAAATTGGCGAAATAAATGTGTATTGCCAAGATGGGGGAGTTATTAACTCATTTTGGGCCAAAATAAAAACCTTATGTATTAATGAGTATGTACTTTTAGAAAGAATTTTATATATCTCAGGTATAATACCATCATTACCTGGTGCTTTGTTTGATTTAAGCTTGTTTATTTGTGTAACAACTTCTGTATATGAAATATTTTTATCCAATAGTTTAGTCTGTTGTTTATTAAGTTTTTTATTCATGTTTGTAGTTATAAATTTCTTTATTTTATCTTTAGGTTCCATGTTAATGTTATTATGATTAATTTTGTGAAAGTGATTTCTAAATTCATCTAATATTTCTGGTAGACTAGAAACATTCTTCTTTTTTCTTAGAGAGAAAATTTCTTTGATATGATTTTGCTTATTCAACCTTTTTGTTTTATTTTTAAGTCTATATAAGTATTTGAGACTTATTGAGTAAGACAAAAACTTGTGTTTCTCTAAAGTTATTTTAACTTTATGAGTTAAAATTTCTTTGTATTTCTCATTTAGTTTGTTTATTTCTTCAATGACTTTTTTTGTCCATAATATTTTCTTTATTATTATGCTTATAAGAGTCTAATTTACTTTGAATATCTAATAATTCCTTATACCAAGATTTCCTTTTATTATTATACCATCTGATACTTTGTCCATATAGATATGATTTTAAAGCATCCCAAACATAAACAATGGAGACTTCAGAAGTATTATTTATGTCTAAAAATGTTGCACTTCTGAAAGTATATAATCTTTATAGTCTTTTAGTTGAGTTAAGTATGCTGGTATCCTTTTGATCTGAACATTGTAAGTACTTTTTATCATGAACTCAAAGACAATTGAATTATGATCTGATATAGGACACGAAATGATTTTAGAATTAATTAATTCTGTTACCATCTGGTTAGAAATAAAGACTCTATCTATTTTTGAATAAGTTTTATATCTGTTAGAAAAAAAGGTGTATGGTAATGATTTTGAGTCTATCTGATTATTAATTTAATTTAAATGATAAGAATTAACAAAATCCTTTAAATGTTTTGCATTAGATGTAATTTTCCTTTTTCCTATAGTAGTAGTATCTTTTTCATGTAGGATACAATTAAAGTCACCTGCTAAAATAATATCTCCTATAGAAAATGATATGATCTTATTAAGATGGTATTTCACTGTATTAATACCAATTCCTGGTATCCAATATACATTAATTAATGTATATGTCTTTCCATTAATTTGTATTGTAACCATACAAAACATTCCTTTATCATCTTCATAAGTCTTGATAGTTTTAGGTATGGGCATACTTTTATTCCATAAAATAGCCACTCCTCTTTTTTTCTGAGTGTGTTCTGAACTAACTAATACTGTATATTTATTAGTGGCTAATTTATCAATATCCTTTTTCAGGAGATGTGTTTCTTGAAGGAATACTAAGTTGGCCTTATGTAAATTAATGTATCTCATTAAGCTTGCCCTTTTACATGGATTATTCAGTCCATTAATGTTTAAAGAAATTCCTTTTAGAGAAGTCATTTGGCATTATATAAACATATAAAACTTATAATCAGAATAACAGTTAACAAAATAAGTAATGTTATACCTCCTCCTTTAGGTGTACCTTTAAATATAGCTGTATTTATTGAAACTCTTATGGGATTTTGTATAAACTTCATTTTTGCTTGTAGTGACAATAAATTTATAAAATGTATTGTGGATGTCAGAACTATATACAGACAATAGTAAACAGAAGAAAATAATATAATGATAAAACCTTGCACCCAGCCTGGAGTTAAAAACTCCAACTTTGAGTAGCACATACCAGTCAAGTTAACCCCTACCCTAAGCAGCAGTACCTCCGCTGCCACCTTATCAATTTAATATTGGTTATTATTAACTAAAGTTAACCTCTTTCAATTAGACTAACTAGTAAGACAAAGCTAAGCAATTGATAAATCAGCATCATATAAACAAATAGGAACTTTTAGAAACAATTCATACTACTATGTACATCTATTTAGTATTATACATTTATAATCAAATAGCATTCAAATAAACTTGATATTGGGAACCGAGAAGAGAGAGAGAGAAAAAAAAGGGGGGGGCATATCTACATATTAATTTATTCAAAGTTTGTAAAAATAAGTTCTTATGTTCATTTAGAAACAATAACTTAGGCTATTATGGTTCAAACATTGCATATATTAGGATATTCCTATTTTCTGTCATAGAAATGCAGTTAACAGCTTCTAAAAGACTTTAAATTACTTGCATCAAAGCTTTCTTCTCATACTTATTATTGCCAGTTGAATAAAATATTTATGTTCATAAATATGGTTACAAATCATACTGCATAGCTATGTAAATTCCCAGATATACTTAAATCATTGTGAAGAAAGCCATCTGTATTTTATATATCTGAACTGCTGCTTTAAAATATGTCACATGACCACTTCTTCTAAGATAGAATCATAATGATATTTATGCTTGTCAGTTAGATAAGTCAAATGAATTGTAGTATTATATATGTTTAAATCATAAGTATTTACATACATTAATATGTTGCAGTCATGTAAACTTTCAAAAACATATGTATATATGTTTTACTTTCTATGCCTTCTAAAATATCACACTAGCTTACTATGGCATACTGAGTCATTTAAAATCATTATAACTTTCATATTTTATAAATTATAACATAAATAAGTAAGTAGTTATAAAAAATAACTCACATTTAAATGTTATAGAGTTCATATTTCATCGCAGAGTCGCATTTGCAGCAGTTCTACGTCCTGGTAGAGTGTTCTTCTTGAATCTGCGATGTGTCAGTGTGAATTCAGGGGTCAAAGTTCAAAATGACTGCATTCAGCTTCTCTGCGTGTATTCTGAGTGTTGAAGCTTTTAAAACAACTCGAGGACACTATTCACGAGGTAACCCACATCCCAAATTGTCTCCCTTAACATTCTGGCGGGAATTTTAACAAATGCAAGTGACTGACATTCATTTAGCAATACAAATGAAACTAAACAGAGTAAAACCTTCGTGAAGTATTTTACAAGTTATTACAGTCTCTATGAGAGTGAAACTAAGCCCACAGTTATTAATATATAATACAACTATTTTTTTATGCCCCAATTCAATTTTTTATACAAATCTCATTTTATACATGTATCAGTATTATCTAAAGCATGTAAATGTACTGATATGAAAGAAAAAGAGAGAGAGAGAAAAGAAAAGAAAGAGAGTAGAAAATAAAAAGAGAGTGTGAGAAGAAAGAGAAAAGATAAAAAGGAAGCTATAAAAAATATCTACAGTGAAATATTAGTTGCTGTTTATATTAATAAAGATAGATACGAAACATATTATTTACTACTATTTTAGTTCTAATTATTAGTAATTAAATCATGACAGATTATTTGTAAACAAGTATAAGCAATAGAATCATGGCAAAATAATTAGCAACAGTATTTAAACAGCATAAATACTTTTTTTAAAAAAAACTAATAAGTTATTATTCCACTTATCATATTTTCATCATACTTCTCTCTCTGCCCTCCCACACCCCTTACTGAATGCATAGTCTAAAAAGAATGTCATTATTTAAAACAAGAAGAGAGAAAAAAAATGTATCAAATTACTAACCTTGGGTCTCTTTATCACAAAGAGAGACAAGTTGATTGATAGCTTGTTATTTGTTCCTCAGATATTTTGACTATTTATGAAACAAAAACAGTTCTTTGTACACAGAAAATAACTTTGATTAAACCTTTTTTAGAATATTTGTGGCTTTCTGGAGATGCAGTAACTGTATTTGAAGAAACTAATAATGAAGAAAAAGAGAGTGAGAGAAAAAAAAAAAGAAAAAACATAGAACATGTCATTTATTTTTTAGTCTTTTTTTCTTCTCTGAAGTCTTCCAAGAAGCTTCTGTTGCCAACCTCTTTAATGAAGGACTAGCCCATTCCATTTCCTCTATTTTATCCAAAATCTTATTTTTTTGATATACAGCAATGCAGAGTCTAAGTCTTCAAAAATTCTAGGGCCATCAGGTAGAAAGATTTTTAGTTTGGCAGGAAACAGAAGGTAGGTTTTAAACTGTGCTTTCTTAAGCTCTCTTATTAATGGCAGGAAAACTTTTCTTTTAGTTATTACCAAGGAAGAATAGTCATTGTCAAAACGCACAGTTGCCTCATTAATTTTAACAGGTGCTTTAGCCCATGCAGATTTAAGTACCATCTCCTTGTCATAGGATGATAGAAATCTAACTATAACTGATCTAGGATACTTTTTGTTAGAGTTAAGATTAGATATGGATCTATGGGCTCTTTCAATACCAAAAGAAAATGCTTCTGGTAAGTCTAAAGTTTTGGGAAGCCAAGTATTTAAAAAAGAAGTAATATTGTTACCTTCTATATTTTCTGGCAGTCCAAAAATCCTAATATTATTAGCCTAGATCTATTTTCCAGGTCATCAAGTTTAGTTTGTAGATGTGTGTTCTGCTTCAGCAAAAACTCAATGTTAATTTCTTCTTCCTGGATTCTATTCTCCATGTCATTAACAGTCTCTTCTATGCCTGTAATCTGAGTCTTCTGTTGTTGCAAGTCTAGATGTAACAAATCTATTTGTTTTGTAGTTTTTTCTATGAAGTTATCAATTTTAGTATCCAGTTTGTCCACTTTGGTAGTAAGTTGCTGAATTGTAGATATCAGAGACTGAAGTTCTTTCTTAATGCTGGAATCCTGAGAATTTGTCTTACTGGAACTCATTTCAAACAGAGGAGCTGACAGAGAAATTTCCAAAGTGTTTTCTGACAGGAATATTATTGAAATTTGATTTCTTTTTTAGATATTATTCAAGAAACGGATATTCCAAATGTATTTAGAAAGAAAATTATTTCATAAATTAATTTTTAAAGTAATTATTTCCTGTCAGTGCTATGAGATTGGTGGAGCTGAAGAAATCTGCTGCTATCCTGTGTTCATCCTTGGCCACGCCCCCCAGTTGGGTGTTTTTTGTGTTATTTTTTTTTCAATATTTGGTGTTGTGATTTTTCTTGTTTTTGTACTTTAGGCATTTTGGTCTCAGCATACTGAAATTCCATATTTCAGTATTTCAAGATAAGTGGACCCATATATATATATATATATATATATATATATATATATATATATAGGTTTTACTATAAAAAATTCGAAGCGAACTCGGTCGACTCCACTTCCGTAGAGAATCGGAATGTCGAACTCGGTAATGTCAAACGCCGATATTACCAAACTACAAACTTCACCCCTATCTTGACCCATGTTAAAACCCATCCTTAGGTCAAATGTGGTTTGTGATTCGGCAATCACGGTGTTCGACAACGTGAGTTTCGAATTTTTTTCGGTCGACCATATGTGGGTCAACCGAGTTCACTTCGAAGTTTTGATAGTAAACCATACTGAAAGCCTTAACCACGAATGGTCACATCCCCGAACTGGAACATCGAAAAATGTCAACCCAACTGTTCGGAGTGCTGATTCATTCAGAAGGCAAGAATCAACATTCAACAGTGATAGGACCGCTCACCATCTGAAAAAAAACACCATTTTAAATTCAGACATATTTTTACTGCACCCTCCACACCCCCTGCTAATCATATATTCTAACTCCAAGATCGCACTACAGTGAGAAAAAGGTTAATTTTCCTGATCCCCACTGTAAGTTTTGTCTTTCGGCTTTTCCCAGTTAGGGGTTGCCACAGTGGAACTCTGGTCCACTAATGATTGGTAGTTGATTTTTACGTACCGGCTTGCCAGGCCTGATGCACAACCTTCAATGAAGGTATGCCCATTCACGCATGTCTCCACGCAGAAGATGATCTAGCTGAGAATCAAACCGGATAGCGTCTTACTGTGAGGTGACTGTAATCTGATTAAAAAAAACACTGATGCTCATATCTGGGAACACAAGCTACATGTCGACATTTCAGAGTCAACAGGATTTGAGTTCTGAGTTTTGCCTTTTTGCAGCTTTCCACTCATCCGTCGTTCTCAGACAGTAAGGTACATTTCATTATTTTGATTGTAAACATAGATAGATGGACAGATAGATGAAGATATATACACACACATACATACTATTAATATATATATATATATATATATATATATATATACATATATATATATATATATATACAGTGGCGGCTGGTGACTTCAAATCACAGGGGGGCTGCAGGAGACGCTGAATGGGCGGGGTCAAAGGGAAGGGGTGTGGTCAACCATAAAGGGGAGGAGCTATGCACAAAACCACAAAAAAACTAACTTTAATTAAATACGCTGCCCTGGGTGGCAAACCATCATTATGAAAGTCCAATCAAGACAAAATAAGTGTAGAAGAATAAAAATATTTCAATGCATTGGCTGCATGACAGCTTACTTAATATCTAGATGGAAACAAAAGGTTGTGAGGCATGAAAAAATAAATTACTTTTTAAATACATTACTGGAATGCCAGTCAAAATCAAGTATAAGAAAAACCAGAAGCACTCAACTCAAACTACTTCTCCTTGCACTGCAGTTCTAATTATAATATATTCAGCTTTATTAAAGTACCAAGCAACATGCTGAAAGTAGAAATCTATGTGATGCCCCCACTTGTAAAATGTTTCTTATCCAAAAAGACCTGCTGCCTGACAACGTTTCATGGGGAAAACATGATAAAAGTAAAAATGAAAAGCAAACAAGAAACAAGCTCAAGATACATTGCTTAAAGGATTACTGTACAGGTTATGGACCACACATGATTGGCATTCTGTTTAGTTTACGGGTAAAGCCTGTAGAGATGACTGGAAGTCTCCAACAAGTGTAATGAGCTTTTTAAAATAATGGAATCCTGTCCTTTAATACCCAAGGCTTATACATTATCTAGTCAAGTATTCTCTGCATGGCAACAACAGAAAGGCTTTCAATGTTGGCAATTCTTTAACAGTATGCTTATTAAAGCTTACTTGCATCTTACGATGTCAGACAAGCTTACCTTATGGTCATTAAAGCATTGCTACTTAAACACAGAGCAACAGGCACTTTGAGTAATAAGCATAAATCAACAGTACAAAAATATGACAGAAACCAGACCATTCTGCAAAATCAAGGACAGATGAAAAGCCACTGTAGTACTTATGCAGTGTGTCCTCCCCATCCAAGGTAGATACAACTACTCCTTGCCTTGCTTGGACACATCCAGAGTCACTACATGAGGAGTGGGGTGCAACAAGCATGTCACAATTTGAAATCTCTCTGGCTGACTGTGATGGCCCTGACACATTTGTCATACCTCTCAACTTCAAGAGCAAGAAATCTGGACAAAGCCATACACAGAAGTGGGACAAAGGCACAACAAGAAGGACAATTTTAAATATTGCTCTAATAAACTTAGAAAGATAATAGAATAGGTCTTGCATTAGTATGAATTTTCTGAAGGGTATAAAATCTGAAACTCAAATGTCTGTCATTTTCTAACTTCAGTCTTTAGTGATTTGTCACTAATTTGCCAAAAACACAATTTTATGAAAAATGGACCAAAAATGTGATGCAAAAATATAAAATAGACACACAATACAGCTTCTACCTGTCAAAGAAGGGACACTTTAATATTAGTACTGCTACCTTGAGCAGCTGACAAAATAAAAGAATCTACATGCATTTCAAGTAATCTATAACTTTGATTATTACAGTTATTTCTTAATTGTAAACCCTCCATGTTTTCTTCCAAAATTGCTATTTTGCGGAGGGATTATTAGGGGAAGAGCAACATTTTGAGCCAAAATTGGGGACAGTTGAGAGGTTGGCTATGCCTAATTCTATAAAGCAATTTATTTGCATGTACCTCTCAACCTGTTAATGCAGTAAATCTGAACAAGGCCAAATATATTGGGGGCACATATAAACAGTACTAAAAATTGCTCTTGTATAAATTGAGACAGTTGATAGAACGGCTCTTACTTTAACATGCATTTTATGAAGGTTATGAAGTCTGAAACTTATTATTTAGTGACTTCTGGCAAATCATTTAGGAATTAAAACTACAAATTTTATGAACAACAAACCAAAAATAAGAAGCAAAAATCTATTCATTCTTTGAAAATCTGGACAGTTGGGAGGTATAGTTCAGCTGGGCCTGTCTGAGTTTGCTGCCCTTCCCCCCCCCCTGACAAAATAATGGTTGAACTGGAGCCTCTGCAGCCATTCCAATTAACCATTACTTGGCTATTTCACTCCATTTACCATAAACACTAATGTGCATACTGCTTTACTTCAATGATTGGACTTCATTTGAAAGTTTTATTTTGTATTTTACAGCACAAACATTAAGTAATCTGTTAAACAAAGCAATGCAGTCTCACAATGAAAACTTAGCATTAAAACTTCTCTGCCTTTGAAACTCACATTCATTGAAACAGCATTGAAACCCACATTCAAAGAAAATACATTTTGCCAGTGGCAGATAAAGATTAATTTTGGGCTGTTTTCGAATCATAGGCCCCTTGCATATGAAACATACATGTGCTCTTTGATACACCTTCCTCATTGTACTAAAAATTATATTCCTTGTACAATACAGTACACTTGTTAGAGGGTGTTTTAAATTTGTTTTGAACATTTTTCCAGTAAGCAATGAAACAAAACATATGCACCCATAATGGCAAAACTGCCCAGTTGAGAACATTTATCATAAAAAGTCTACTCAGACTTCCACAGTCCACCATTATTAGTAAATATACACAATTCTACAGTCCACCATTATTAGTAAATATGCACAATTCCACAGTCCACCATTATTAGTAAATATGCACAATTCTACAGTCCACCATTATCAGTAAATATGCACAATTCTACAGTGCACCTTTATCAGTAAATATGCACAATTCTACAGTCCATATTCAGTGAATTCAGTTCTTGCCATAGCTGTCAACCTTAGCACAAAAACCTGGACGAAGCCAATAATGGGGGAATACAGTCCCAAAAATAGGGACAAATTTAAAATATTCATCTTATAAACTTAGAAAATTGCTAGAAAAAAAGGTTGTGCTACTATGTATTCTGAAGAACATGAAGTTTGAAATTCAAATGCCGGTCAATTCTACTGCGGACAGAACAAAAACAATTTTCAGCAGAGACGCAGGGATTAAAACTGCAGACACATCTTTGTAAAATGGCAGGGCACCAGAGCAAATCCACACAAACACAGGCAGGAGATGCAGACTCCAAACAGAAGCCACCCCAAACAAGAATCAAACCAGAAAACCTATAGCTGTGAGGCAACAATACTACCACCGCACCATCAATTATGCAAGGAATTAAACATTCAGAAACCTGAAGTCTGAAATTCAAATGCCTGTCAATTTTACTGCTTGGACAGAACAAAACCAATTTTCAGCAGGGATTAAAACTGCAGACACGTCTTTGTAAAATGGCAGGGCACCAGAGCAAATCCACACAAACACATGGAGGAGATGCAGACTCCACACAGAAGCCACCCCAACCAAGAATCAAACCAGAAAACCTATAGCTGTGAGGCAACAATACTACCACTGCACCATCAAATCTGCAAGGAATTAAACATTCAGAAACCTGAAGTCTGAAATTCAAATGCCTGTCAAATTTACTGCGGACAGAACAAAAACAATTTTCAGCAGAGGCAGGGATTAAAACTGCAGACACATCTTTGTAAAATGGCAGGGCACCAGAGTAAATCCACACAAACACAGGCAGGAGATGCAGACTCCAAACAGAAGCCACCCCAACCAAGAATCAAACCAGAAAACCTATAGCTGTGAGGCAACAATACTACCACCGCACCATCAATTATGCAAGGAGTTAAACATTCAGAAACCTGAAGTCTGAAATTCAAATGCCTGTCAATTTTACTGCGGACAGAACAAAACCAATTTTCAGCAGGGATTACAACTGCAGACACGTCTTTGTAAAATGGCAGGGCACCAGAGCAAATCCACACAAACACATGGAGGAGATGCAGACTCCACACAGAAGCCACCCCAACCAAGAATCAAACCAGAAAACCTATAGCTGTGAGGCAACAATACTACCACTGCACCATCAAATACGCAGGGAATTAAACATTCAGAAACCCTTAAGTCTGAAATTCAAATGCCTATCAATTTTATTTAACATTTTTAATCAGGACAGTCTGACTTGGAACAAATAAACACATTTTCAGCGGAGGCCCAGGAAGAAATAATGCAGACATGTCTTTGTAACATGGGAGGGCACAAAAGCAAACCCACACAAACACAGGGAGAAGATACAGACCCCACAAAGAAGGAACCCCAGCCAAGAATCAAACCCAAGAACCTGCAGCTGTGAGGCAACAATGCTACTACTACACCATCAAATATCAAGCATTGCAACATTTACAAACCACAGATATTATGAGGAACAGATCAGATCAAATATGAGGTAAAAATCTGAAATTTTTTTACAAATGGTGGTGGGTAGGGAACTCAAGTCTTTAACACCTGCATACAGGGTACAGGGTTCAAGCCTGAGGCATTCCCTACCACACCACCATAAGCACCTGGGGCATTTTCACACACACACACACACACACACATTCCAGTAAAGCACAAGCACCATACACAAACTCCAGTAAAGCTTGAAAGGCACCTTACCTGAATGAAGCGCCTTCCCGACGCCGATGAGATCCCTAAGGCACTGTCCCGAGTCCCTGCTGCTTCTCTTGCAGTCCGGACGCGTCCCATTGCACAGATGCTCCTTGTGTCCCCCTATGGGGACGGCCGGGACTCGGTCTATGCGCGAAGTCCGTGAATTTTAAAAAAATATTTATTTTTCATTTCTTTTTCTTTCTTTTTTTCTTTTTGAGGGGGCTGCAGTCCGGCAGCCCTATGCCACGAGCTGCCCCTGTATATATATATATGTATATATACGTGTGTGTATGTGTGTGTGTGTGTGTGTGTGTGTGTGTGGAATTAGCTGTCTGCACTAGTCATACTTAACTTCTGCTGGGACATTGTCAACAAGCAGCTTTATTTGGTTTCCTGAAGCATGGAAAATATTTTTTCTTATCTCCACCAGGGAAATCATACTCCCTTGTGTGCTGTTCAGGCAGTCGCAGCCCCCCCCCCCCCGAGAGGCAAATGGCTATGCCAGTTCAGTGCTTCCCTCTCTGGCTGACCCCAGCAATGCCATTGCTGCTAATAAGTTCCCAGTCTCCAGGCTTACAGTGTTCTCTCTCTTTGCAACATGTAACCAGAATGATGTGGCCAGATATTTTGATTAGTTATCTATTCTTCAAATTGTATAAGAAAGTGATAAACTGGTCTTTTAAACCTCTATTTTTCTTTTAGATATTCTAAATTGTTTATTTAATCTGCATTTTTCCATTTTTTTGAAACTCTGAGATATTCTATTTGCATCACTGTAAAGAGCAGACTACATACGTAATATTGTGTTGCTACAGAAGTAAACATTCCTAGAAAATATGTTCACTTTAATTATAGATGATGTTGCAAGGACAGTAACTGTGCATCTTCACTTTTCTAAGTCAATTTTGATGTTGTATAGTCTTCATTTAAATTTTTTCTGCATATAAGTTTTTTATTATGCTGGAACTTTACACCTGTGAATTAAAATACATTTAATGAAATATTTGCCCTCAGTGTCAGAGCTAAATGCATTATGCTGTTGGTACCTCTCAGGGGAACAACAGAGGTTTATTAAGGTTTAGTTTAAAATGAATGATTTACTATAATAAATGACAATTTCTCATAGCAGTGTAACAGATCTTGATATTTTTTGAAAGAATAGAAGGATATAATGTGTAAAAGATTTAATATTAGTGTATTTATTATACAAAAATATTCCCATTAGTTTGGACTGCTGATAAATCTTTCTGAGTGATTTCAATGATAGAAGAAAAAGTTGTAGTTACAATTTAGTATTCCTACCTGGCTCCACTTAACAATAATAGGAAATGACAGCCCATTTATGGAAAGACAAGTAAAAGATGAGTCATGAAGAATTTTATGGCTTTAATTAAACTGCCTAAGAAGGCATATTCTTCTTCATAAATTCAAAGATGAAAGGAATTTTTACATAGTTACACCTGGGAGTTGGAGCTCTTTGATCACCAAGGGTCTTGGATTCTTCACGAAGGGGGGGGGGGGTGGGCACAGCTCCATTGACAAACAAAGCTGCACAACAACAAAGTACTCTACTTTTATGGCTAAAAAAGATTTATTATTTATTTATTTTATTTATTTATTTAAATTTGTTGACCGTGAGTGTCCGACTGGATGTAGGTCCATTTTCAGCGGAGGCCCGGGAGAAAAGCTCCACAGTTAAAATAAACAGACAGTATATACATTGGATTACATAGTGAATAACAATTTACATAGCAATTACTTACAACATATTTACAGATGAAGAACATAGTACATCAGTAGACAACTAGAATCTTTATCTGTGAAGTGCATACCAGACATTAACAAATGTTACAAGAAGAAGTTTGTGCTGTATAATAAGTACTGGCTTATGAGCATCTGAGCTTGCTATAATCAAGGTAGTTAGTGGAGTGGAAAGAAAGGTAGTGGTTGGATGGGGTGGATGATATTAGAGTGGGAGTTGCAAGGGCATAGCCAGCATGTTTTTAGTTGCCCTTTTAGTAAAGTTTTGAAGTGGGTGCATGATGGTATGGAGGTAATTGTGGGTGGGTTCCATAATTTGGCTATGGCACAAGAGAATAGTGCTTCACCAGCAGAGTTATTGGCTTTAGTGATCTGCAAGTGATTTTTCCTGCTGGATCTTAGTGGTCTGGTGGTATGATAGGGTTGGAGTAGATTCTGGAGGGATGGGACATTTAGTAGATGGTTTACTAATTTGTGGGCGAGTGAGAGTTGATACCACTGAAGGAGGTGAGGGAGTTCAAGCCAGCCCTTTTCAGCAAGTGACAGACAGTGGTGACTACGGTAGGATGCCCCTGTGGTGAATTTGGCGATTTTGTTGTAGCAGGTCTCTAGCTTGTTTAGATCATATTGCTTTAGGTTGGTATATATTGGAGAGGCATAAAGTAGGGTGGAGATAAGGTGGGAATTTGCTATTGAAATCTTTGCTGCTTTGGTGAGAAATTGCTTATTTCTATATAACGCTCCTAGTTTTTTGTGGACTTTTTTTACAGTCATGGATATGTGAATGTCAAATTTTAGTTTATTGTCTATTTCCACTCCTAGCAATTTGGTGTGTTCAGTTGGGTATATAGTGGTGTTGTCTTTTGCCGTGATGTTAAAGTGAGAGCTGTTTTGAGTATGTTTGGTGGGTTGGAAGATGAGTAGTTTAGTTTTGTTTGGGTTGAGTATTAATAGGGCATTGGATAACCATGTTTCAACAGAGGAAAAGGCTTCCTGTGTGACTTTTTGCAGTTTTGGTAGGAACTGGGCTGAGCAGATGATGGTCGAGTCATCTACGTATTGTACGAGTGTGCCATGTTTGGTGGCAGAGGCTAGATTATTGGTGTAAACAGACCAAGGATGGATCCTTGGGGAACCCCAATGAAGACAGGTAGTTGGGGAGATATGTCATTCTGCTATACAACAGATTGTTGGCGGTCAGACAGGTAACTCTGAAACCAGTTGGTGACCGATTGTGAGAAGGATAGGTTATTGAGGACAGAGATACGTTGTTTGTGTGGGACCATGTCAAATGTTTTATATAGGTCTAGGAAAGTAGCAGAGGATAGATAGCCATTGTTTTTATGCTGAAGGATAGTGTTAGTAAAGGAGAGTAAGGCAGTGGTGGTGCTATGGTTTGGTCGGAAACCATGCTGAGTACTGGAAAGGAGGTTGTTAGTAAAGAGGTAGTCTGAGACCTGATAGTGTATGCATCTCTCTAGTATTTTGGAGAGTGGAGAGAGAATAGCTATGGGGCAGTAATTGGTTAGTTCTGTGGAGGGTCTGCCTTTGTGGAGGGGAATTATATGTGATACTTTCCACAGTGTGGGAACGTAACTTTCTGACAGAGATCGGTTAATCAAGATGGATACTGGGTAGGCCAGAGCATCAGCTGCGATTTGTAGGTATTCACTTGGGAGGTTGTCTGCTGCTAATTTGGTGGGTTTAAGTTTAGTTAAGAGTTTTTTTATGTTGGAGGTAGGTACAGGAGAAAAAGAGAAGGCAGTGGGGAGATTACTAGTTGAAGGTGTGGGTTGGAGGGGAGGGGGGTTGTGTTGTTTAGCTAGTGTTAGTATGGTTTGGGTGAAGTGTGTGTTGAATGAGGTAGCAATATTTTCTGAGGAGTGAGGAATGTTAGGAGGAGGGGTACTGACTTTACCTGGGTGAAGGATGGAGTTTATGGAGGACCAGAATTGTTTGGGGCTGTGTTGTGAGGAGACTAGGGCAGACTGGTAGTACTGGGATTTGTCCTGTTTTATTAGCTTTTTGACTCTATTGTGTAGTTCTAGGAATTTCTGTCTAGCTGAGGGGGGTTTGGTTTTGTGCCAGTGCTTCCAGGCTTTATCCCTGTTTTTTATTTCTGACTTAGTGGTTTTCTGTAGCCATGGGGAGGGTTGTGCTTTGGTTCTGGATAATCTTATGGGGGCATGGTAATTAAGGATGTTCAGGAAGGTAGTATTAAAAAATTGAACTGCATCATCTAGACTGAGGTACTTTAGAGGATGCCAGTTACATTCTTTGAGGGATGAGATGAATGTGAATGGGTTAAAGTTTAGTTTTTTACATATTTGACGGTAGATGACAGGTTTAGCTTGGTATAGGTATTTTTTGAGTAGGAATGTTGGGGAGTGATCACTGAGGCTATCTGATAAGCAGCCTGTTATATATGACTGGGGGCTCTTACTGACTAGTATCCAATCCAGGGAAGTGAGCTTGGTGGAGTTTATATTTATCCTGGTTGGTGAGAGTGAAGAGAATGTCAACTTGCTCAAATGAAACAGGGGGCTGTACACATCCCATAAGGAAAGCAAGGCTGCACAAGGAGTTACTGCAAGAGAAAGCTGATGTAGTCTGCTTGCAGGAAACAAAAATAAAAATAAAAGATATTGCATAATGAAAAAAATAAAAGAGTATAGATTGGTAATAGTACAAGACTGGTAATAGATCATAAATCAGGAGGGGGTAAAAAAAGGGATACCATTACTCTTTCATTTCTCCTTGATTATTAGCACCTGTTACCTCTCAACAGTTGGAATAGAATGATAGTTAATTTGAGTAGAAAATGTTAATCAAGACCTATGGGAGATTGGATTAATATATGTACTAAAATGAAAACTATCATAGAGATTTCTTATTCCACTGGTAAAATCATGACTGAGGGAGTACAGCTTTCAGTTCTGGCTCTTGATTTTAATTTGGTTTTAAATGAAAATAAAGACAGGCTCTATAAAAAACAAAAAATACCACAAAAGAGCTAGCTGGTATTAAAGAAATAGTTTCAGTTGGATAGATAGCTGTTGCTATTTTAACCCACATTTTACCACCCCCTCTTTTTCCTACTTAATCAACTTAGTAGTATAGATTTTGTTTACTACCAAAATAAATAGGGCTCAGAACCCAATACCCAAGTAAGCATGAGATCTCCTTATCTGCTCATTCCACAATCAGAATGTAAAGCACTAATGAAAATGAGCTGCAGAAAGGAGAAAGCTGGTGATGGGCTCAGTTTAGAAGGAGACACTGAGAAGACAAGGAGGAGGCAAAAGTTGGTGGAATGGGTCTTTCATATAAGCTAAGAAGTATAGACTATCCATTTAAGACACTCTTGGGAAGGATGCAAGACAGCTATCCAGGGTGACCTCATTTAGAGGGATTGAAAAAGAAATACAAAAAAGGTAAGAGAGAGTCAATGCCTAAAATGTTTACGGAGGTACAAACCAGAATGTTATCAGGAAGAGATACTGTCAGGCAAAATATCCCAGTTAATGAAGGATCAGAGATGAGATTAATTACCAAGTTAATAAACTCTACTAAGGCATAAGAAGAATTAATGAGAAGAGGACAGTTGCAGTGATTAAAAAGAGATGACCAAAGTTATGTAGAGTAGTTCTTTCAAAAATAGAGATGTAAGGAATGGGATGATTGTATTAAAGATTCAAATAACTCAGTTGTAACTGGGGTGGGACATATCATAGGTTCATAGGTTTGTAGGTGTGTACTAGGCTAATGACCCTGGAGCCTTTAGAAACTTTGCCGGTAGGATTATCCTGATATCATGCCACACGACCCTATTGAGTAAAGCCACTGGAGTGATCACCGGGGTGAATTTTCTATTTCCAATCCACTCATCAATGTTACTATTGAAGAGGGCCAGTGAGGTGCTCTTTTTGACATGTATGGGAAATCCATTCCATACCAAGGGCAGTCTCTGGGTTATGATCCTGTCCCTCCAGCACATTCTGTTGATTGCGGTAATGAGGTTGAGGTCACTGGAGCATGTGGGTTGGAGGGATTGGGATTTCTTTAGATGCAGCATTTCTAACAGAGCTGGATCAGACATGGCTTTGTATGTCAAGCAGAGATCACCTCTAAGTAGATGACATGAGACAGAGTATAGTTGGAGGTTTTTGAATCTGTCCATATAGGACAAGTGTTTAAGGCCTAGGATTCTCTTTGTGAGGTACTTTTGTGGCCTCTCCAGTTGTTGCAGGTGTCTAGTGAGGTACACGCAAAATGGGTCATTGTACTCGATGATTGGCCTAATGAGGGAAGAGTAAAGAGAGATGATGACCTCTTTCTTCCTGAATGCAAAACCCTTAGTAATGAGATGTGCCACATAGAAGGACTTTCTGACCACAGCGACAATGTGGTAGTCAAAGGAGTGGCTGATGTCAACCTGTGTTCCCAGATCTCTTATAACACTTTCTGTGTTCAGTGTACTACCATCGATGTGGTATTTCATGGGAACCGGGTTTCTCCCAAATGGGGATGACGATACATTTTTTGGCATTGAGCTTAAGGCCATGGTTCTGACACCAGTCGTTGGTCTCAATGAGGCATTTCTGTAGGATGTCAACATCACTTGGGGAGTTAATAATGGCTCCCAACTTGCAATTATCTGCGAACTTTGTCAGCCAGAGATCCTTTGTGTTGGCCTGGAATTCAGAGAAGTAGATACCAAACAGGAGAGAACCCAGGACCGAACCCTGTGGGACTCCACTCATGACTGGTTGGCAGTCTGACTTGGAGTCTTCCACTTTCATACTGTGGGTTCTGTCTGTGAGCCCATTTGCAACCCACCTAGTGATATAGGGGTTGATCCTTAGCGTAGTGAGTTTTTCTGTGATTCCTGAATGGGGAATGGTATCAAACGACTTGTCAGATCAAGGTAGGCTGTATGAACCTCCTTGCCTTCATCCACAGCTCTGGTGACTGACTCAAAGAAGTCAACCAGGTTGATCAGGCATGATATACCCTTCACAAAACCAAACTGCAAGGGATCCAGAGTTTGGAGATTCCCTATATCCTTGTTTATTAGGTCCATGATGATGCATTCCATAGCTTTGCATATCAGACTCGTCAGGCTAATGGGACGATAGTTCCCAGGGTCTGTAGTCGCTCCTCCTTTGTGGAGAGGGATGACTGTAGCAGTGCACTATTTATAGATTCATAGGTAGGTACTAGGCTATTGGCCCTAGGGCCTATATAAGCCTAGCCAAAAAAGTACACTGGCTTTTGTCACCCAAGAAAATAATTTTCCTGTGCCCCTGTCAAAGTGATTCCTGGGGTGAATTTCCTATCTCCCATCCAATCATCAAGATTTTTCTGGAACAGTGCTAATGAGGAGCTTTGTTTGATATAGATAGGTAGTTTGTTCCAGAGTAGGGGATGTCTCTAGGACAGGAATCTATCCCTCCAGCATGTTCTGTTTATTGTAGTGACAAGGTTTAGGTCCAAGAGCATGTAGTTCAGAGCGACTGAGATTTCTTTAAGTGGAGCATGTCCAACAGCTCTGGGTTTGAAATAGCTTTGTATGTTAAGCAGAGATCCCTGTGAGTAGGTGATATGCAATGGAGTAAATCTGGAGGTTTTTGAGACGGTCTGCATAGGGCATCTGTTTGAGGCCGGTAATCCTCTTTGTGAGAGAATTTCTGCGGCCTTTCTAGTTGTTTTAGATGTCTTGTGAGGTATATACCAAAAGGGGCATTGTACTCTATAATGGGTCTAATGAGTGACAAGTAGAGGGGAACAATGACCTCTTTTTTTCCTGGATGAGAAACCTTTTGTGATGAGGTGTGCCACATAGAAGGATTTTCTGACTACTGTGGTGATGTGATTATCAAAGGAGAGACTACTGTCCACCTGTGTCCCAAGGTCTCTTATCACACTTAAGGCGTTAAGTAGACTACCGCCAATGTGGTTGCTCATGGGTACAGAGATTTTACCAAAAGGGATGACAATGTACTTTTTGGCATTGAGCTTGAAGCCATGGTTTTATAGGTTCATAGGTTCATACTAGGCTATCTGCCCTAGGACATTTATAAGCCTAGCCAGAGTGTGTTTGGCTTTCGCCACCCATTTTAAATAAATTTTGCTATGCCCTTTTTCGAGGTTAGTATACTTTGCCTCTGTCTAACAGTGACACAGATGTGATACCCGGGGTAAACCTACGATCTCCCATCCACTTATCAAGATTCCTCTTGAAGAGAGTCAATGAAGGACTCTGCCTAACCTGGACTGGGATTTTATTCCAGAGTGAAGGGAGCCTCTGGGTTATGAATCTGTCCCTCCAGCATGTCCTATTTATTTCAGTGCTGAGGTTCAAATCTCTTGAGTGAGTAGCTTGATGGGATTTGGATTTTCTGAGGTGCAGCATATCCATTAATTCCGGGTTGGACATGGCTTTATATGTCAGGCACAGATCGCCTCTGAGCAGGCGGTATGCCACTGAGTAGAGCTGGAGTTTCTTTAACTGGGCAGCATATGGCATCTGTTTGAGCCCTTTGATTCTCTTGGTGAGGTACTTTTGGGGTCTTTCCAGTTGCTGCAGGTGTCTAGTAAGGTACATCCCAAAAGGGGCATTGTACTCAATTATGTCTCAGCGAGGCCCTTTTGTAGGATGTCCTCATTAGGAGTTTTGATTATGGCTCCTAATGTGCAGCCATCTGCAAACTTCATTAGCCAAAGACCTTCTATGTTAGCCTGTACTTCTGAGAAGTAGATACCAAACAGGAGAGAACCCAAGACTGAACCCTGTGTTACTTCACTTGTCACTGGTCTGAAGCTGGATTTGGAGTCTGCTGCTTTCACAGTGTGGGTTCTGTCAGTGAGCAAGTTGGCAACCCATCTTGTGCCATAACAATTTATACCTAGTTTAGTGAGTTTATCTATAATTCCAGAGTGGGGGATGGTGTCAAAAGCCTTGGCAAGATCTAGATAGCCTGTATGAACCACCTTACCCTCATCTACAGCTTTGGTGACCACTTCAAAGAAGTTTATCAGGTTTAGGAAACATGATCTGCCTTTTACAAGCTGGAACTAGGTGGGTCCTGAGTTTGAAGATTACCAATGTCATTGTTTATAAGTTCCATGATGATACATTCCATAGCCTGGCAGACCAGGCTCATTAGGCTAATGGGGCGGTAGTTCCCAGGCTCTGTGGTGGCTCCCCCTTTGTGGAGTGGGATAACTGTTGCTGTGCACCATTCAGTAGGTACAAAGCCTGAGAAGAGGCTATGATTGAACATGGTACTTAGATGGGGTGCCAGTTCATTCTGTAATTCATGTAGAACGTAAACTGGGATATTGTCAGGTCCCATGGATGCTGTGTTCTTGGCTTTGGAGAGTGTGTTTTTTACCTGTTCAGCTGTGATTACAGGAACTTTGCATTCTTCCAGTATAGAGATGGGCCCTTTAGGGGGTGAGAGGAGGTAAAGTTAGCACTGAATCTATCTGCCAGGGTGTTGGCAATATCAGCTGGTTCTGTATATTTAGTGCCATTGTGCTGTAACTCAAGCAGATCTGAGTGTTGCCATTGAGATTCTTGACATAGCTATAGAATGCTTTGTGGTTGTCTTTAGAATCAGTGGCAATTTTGTTTTCGTAACTATCTTTGGAGGATTTTATGAAGGATCTCAGCTTTTTACTGAGGCTGACCAGGGAGTTCCTCCAATCATGGGATTTTACTCTTTTGCAACAATTTCTTTCTTCTGTTGTAGAGTTTGTTTATGACAGGGGACCACCAGATTGACTTCCTTTTTTTGGAGGATAACATCTTGGTTCTGTTAGGGATTGCATGATCCATGACAAAGCCTGAGGTGTGGCTGTGATTGAACAGGGCACATAGGTGAGGTGCCAGTTCACTCTGTAGTTCATGTAGAACACAGCCAGGGACATTGTCAGTTGCCATGGAAGTTGTATTCTTGGCTTTGGACAGTGCTGTTTTAGCCTATCCAGCAGTAATACTGGGTGCCTGGCAATCTACTGGTATTGTGATTGGTCCTTTGGGGGGGTAAAGTTGGCACTGAAATTGTCAGCCAGTATATTTGCAATATCTGTTGGCTCGGTATAGGAGGTACCATTGTGCAGTAGCTCAGAGCAAATCTGGGTATTGCCATGGAGATTCTCTACATAACTATAGAAGACCTTGTGGTTGTCTTTACTATCTGCTGCAATTCTTTTTTCATAGCTAGCTTTAGAGGATTTGATGAGGGATCTCAACTTTTTGTTGAGGCTGATAAGGGAGTTTTTCCAGTCTTGGGACTTCACCTTATTCCACATCGGTTTCTTCCTTCTGTTGTAGACTTTGTTTATGGCAGGGGACCACCAGATTGGCTTCCTTTTTTTGGAGTAGAGCATCTTGGTTCTATTGGGTATGGTGAGATCCATGCATTTGTGAATGTGTTTGTACAGTACATTGGTGTATGATTCAGCGGTCATGCAACTATTTTCT
Source organism: Protopterus annectens (assembly GCF_019279795.1). NCBI lineage: Eukaryota > Metazoa > Chordata > Ceratodontiformes > Protopteridae > Protopterus > Protopterus annectens. Next base: position 174,665,627 of record NC_056744.1, read on the forward strand.
ATTTGCATGGGTGCCATCAAGTTAGCCACCTCTGTTTTTATGAGCCCAAAGTTAGCTTTGGAGTAGTTTTTCATGGCGGTTACCTTTGCAGGGGTGGGGTGGGAGGGATGTGGATTTCCAGGGTGATAAGTTTGTGGTCGGATCTAACCAGGGAGGAGTTAATTATTGGTGTAGAGCAATGGTCACCCATGTTAAGAATGACCAGGTCAGGGATGTTGTTACCTCTAGTGGGGGAAAGAATGAGTTGGCCCAGGACATTTGAATTAATGAATTCCAGAAAACGTTGGGCAAGTGTATTGGTACAGGAGTAGTTTTCCCAGTTAATGGAGGGGTAGTTGAAGTTTCCAAGTATGAGAGTGTTAGGTTGGACCCTAATATTCTCCAGTGTGCTTAGAAACGTGGAGTGTGAGTCTTGGGACATTGTTGTGGACCTATAGCAGGCTACGACCTGAATCACTGTATTACCCAATAATAGCTGCACCTGAAGTATCTCTGATGCATTATGTTGGGCTACCAGTCTGGAGGTGTGCACATCCTTTATGAATATGGAAACACCACCAACTTTGAAGCTTTGGTCTAAGTTCTGGGGCCGAAAGGTGTGGAGTGAATTATAGCTTGGTAGCGCGGGGGTGCTTTCTGCTGCCTTGAACCAGGTCTCTGTTACAACACAAATGTTAATGTTTTCCATTTTAAGGAGTGCTTTGAGCGAGTGCATTTTCAGATTTAGACTTCTAGTGTTGAGCAGCATGGCCCTCGGATTGCATTTGTTTGTAGCTGTTATGGTGGTAATTTGGTCTTTGGAACACCACTTAAAAAAAGCATTGTAGGGGTGGCAAGAGCCTTGGCCAGTCTCTGGAAGCCCAGGGGTGACAGACGCAGGCCATCTCTGGCAAAGCATCGAGGTCTGTTAATCATGTCATCCCAGGCAGACAGATACTGAATCCTCTTAGAATGACACCAGAAACTTAGCCAATTGTTGAAATCAATCATTTTCTGCTTGTTCTGTGGTATCATTTGGTCAATGGTAGGATGCTGCTCAGGGCAATGGTCATGTGTCATACCTGCCTGGGCTACATAATCCGAGAGCTCCTCCATATCTCTTTTCATGTAGTCCAGGGAGGTATGTCTCAGGTCATTGACACCCATATGTACAATGACAGAGTCATATTTGTACCTGTTGTTGAGGGACCTGAGTGAATGAGTTATGTGTTGGATCCTGGAACCTGACAGGCAGCTGACTGTTACTTTCTCCTTATTCAACCTAGTGAGTGGGACATCAGTGTGCCTCACTATCGAGTCACCTATGACTAGTGTGTTGGGCATGCTGTTCTGCCTTAGGGGCTTTGGTTGAGTGGCACACTGTTTAGGAGAGTTATGTGTCTCATTATTAGTGATGTGTTGTGGTGGTTGAGTGCGTTTCTGCCTTGGAGGTCTCTGTTGTTTGGGTAGATTTATATTGAGAGCCTCGACAAAGCTGGGTGTGTGGTTTGTGTTCTTATGTGAAGGCAGTGCTGGTGTGTGTTCTGGAGGGTTATGTGTTCCATGTGGTGTGTTGACCTTCTCTTGACCAGCTATTTTGGTTTTGGCTGGAGAGTGCGTGGCTTCCAATTTGGATATATAAGTGCATCTCTTGCTAGTTTGTGTGTTGGGAAGTAAGAAGAGAGGGTTGTCGCTGTACATAAGACAGTTGCTACATTGCCTCAGGATGCCCAAGTTCACCAGGTTAATAGGAGAAAGCACAGGGAACTGACCTTAGACATGCCTGAATGGGTGGGTATTAATAATAAGTACTGGAGCTGTTTCCTTGTTTAGAGGTTCATAGGTTGATACTAGGCTATCTGCCCTAGGGCATTTATAAGCCTAGCCAGAGTGTGTTTGGCTTTCACCACCCTTTTAGATTAGTAGACTGTGCCTTTGAATAGTAGGTCACAGAATATAGCCCTTTTATGGTTAGTTTATTGTGCCTCTGTCTAGCAGGGACCCAGAAGAGTTCCCAGGGGTAAACTTACGATCTCCCATCCACTCATCAAGATTTCTCTTGAAGAGGGTTAGTGAGGGGCTCTGCCTAACTTGGACTGGGATTTTGTTCCAGAGTGAGGGGAGCTTCTGGGATATGAATCTGTCCCTCCAGCATGTCCTATTTATTTCTCTGCTGAGGTTTAAGTCCCTGGAGCATGTAGCTCTAAGGGATTTGGATTTCCTGAGGTGGAGCATGTCCATTAATTCTGGGTTGGACATGGCTTTATACGTCAGGCACACATTGCCTCTGAGTAGGCAGTAAGCAACTGAGTAGAGCTGGAGTTTCTTTAGCCAAACTGCATAGGGCATCTGTTTGAGTCCCTTGATCCTCTCGGTGAGGTACTTTTGGGGTCTTTCTAGTTGCTGCAGGTGTCGAGTAAGGTACATCCCAAATGGGGCATTGTATTCAATTATGGGCCTGATGAGTGATGAGTAAAGGGGCACAATGACCTCTCTTGATCTAGATGTGAAACCTTTCGTGATAAGGTGGGCTATATAGAAGGTCTTTCTAACCACTTTGACAATGTGATTGTCAAAGGAGAGATTACTATCTACTTGGGTCCCCAAATCCCTAATTACTTCTTCCATACTTAATGGATTACCTCCTATGTGGTAATTTGTGGGCACTTTGTTTTTCCCAAAGGGGATGACTATGCATTTTGTGGCATTTAGCTTTAGGCCATGGCTCTGGCACCAGTTATCCATGTCTGTGAGACCCTTTTGGAGGATGCTTGTGTCAGCCGGAGAGTCGATTATGGCACCCAGTTTGCAGTCATCTGCGAACTTGGTCAGCCATAGTCCTCCCGTGTTAGCCTGTACCTCAGAGAAATATATACCAAACAAGAGAGGTCCTAGGACTGAGCCTTGTGGGATGCCACTTATAACTGGTTTAGAGTCTGACATGGCACCTGCAATTCTGACCATGTGGGCTCTATCCCTGAGCCAGTTTGCAACCCATCTTGTGATACAGGGGTTTATATTTAAGCTGGTTATTTTATTTATGATGCCCGAGTGGGGTATTGTGTCGAAGGCTTTTGTGAGGTCCAGGTAGGCTGTGTGGACTACCTTCCCTTTGTCTATGGCCCTGGTAACTGTTTCAAAGAAGTTGACCAGGTTCAAGAGGCAAGATCTGCCCTTAACAAAGCCGAATTGGGTAGGATCCAGTGTCTGGAGGTTCCCGATGTCTTTGTTTATGATTTCCATGATGATACGCTCCATAGCTTTGCAGACCAGGCTAGTCAGGCTTATAAGGCAATCGTTTCCAGGGTCCGTTGTGGCACTTCCTTTGTGGAGCATGACCACTGTTGCTGTACGCCATTCCTTGGGTACATATCCTGTAGTAAGGCTGATTGAACAGTGAATTTATGTGAGGGTTAAGTTCTTCTTGAAGCTCGTGTAAGTCACTGCCCAGGACACCATCTGGTGCCATTGATGCTGCGTTTTTTGCTTTGGAGAGGGCAGCTCTCACCTGTTCATCTGTGATGTCAGGAAGGCTACACTCTGTTGGGATGGACATTTGCTCTTTTGGGGGGGATGGGGGGAGAAATTTGCACTGAACCTGTCTGCCAGGATGTTGGCAATGTATGTGGGTTCAGTGTATTTTTTGCCATTTTGCACTAACTCAGAGCATATCTGGGAGTTGCCACCCAGGTTCCTGACATAACTAAAGAAGGCATTGTGATTGTCTTTAGTGTCTTGTGCAATTTTTCTTTCGAAGCTGGCCTTAGATGATTTTATGAGGGATCGTAGCTTCTTTCTAGTACTGATCAGAGATGCCTTCCCTTTTTGGGATTTTGCTCTATCATGTAGTAGCTTCCTCCTTTTGTTGTATAGCTTATTTATGGCCGGGGTCCACTAGACAGGTCTCCTACCTTTGGAGGAGTGAGTCTTGGTTTTATTTGGGATAGCATGATCCATGCATTCCTGTAGGTGTCCATAGAATGCGTTTGTAAAGGATTCTGCGGTTTGAGATATATTTTCCACTGGCCCGGGGGCTTTGAAGGATACCACCTCGGTTTTGAGAAGTGTGAAGTTTGCTTTTGAGAAGTTGTAGAACGTTTAGTGCTGGTAGCACTTTTGTGTGCTACAATTGCTAGAAAAAGTCTGGTAAAGTGCTAGACTGATAAGCTAGTAAAAGTGCAGGAGAGGAGAGAACTAGCAGGTCTAAGGGAAAAATTGAAGAGCAGACTTTAGCACTGCTCAGAAGCTACAAAAAGTCCTAGATACAGCAAATTTGTATCTGGAATAGACTTGTTACAGAAAAGGTGGGAAACAAGTGCAAATGTGGGCTTTTAAACCAGAAAGTTGAAAGAGATGGAAAAACTGCCCAAACAGCCAATAAACTACAATTTTTGGGACATAAACCATTCCTCTTGAGGTAGATAGGCTACCTAGTGCTTACCACTCCCACTGACAAGCTAGAAGGCTTCCCTCCAACACAGAAAGGCTTGGGGGGGGTCTTAGAACCTTACAAGCAGTCCTAGATACAGCAAATCTGTATTTGGACTAGACTAGTTACAGGAAAGGTGGGAAACAAGCACAAATGCGGCCTTTTAAACCAGAAGTTGAAAGAAATGGAATAAACTGCCCAGGGGCCAGTAAACTACAATTTCTGGGCCAGAAACCACTCCTCCCATGGTTGGTAGGCTACCTGGTGCTTACCACTCCCACTGATAAGCTAAAAGGCTTCCCTCCGACACAGAAAGGCTTGGGGGGACTCAGAAGCTTATAGACAGTCCTGGATACAGCAAATATGTATCTGGACTAGACTAAGTTAGAGGAAAGGCAGGAAACAAGCTAGAATTTTTTTTTTACAGTAGAATAGCACTAAAACCAATTCAAGTGCATTGCAAGCTAGCACACTTGAGGGTGTAGCAATATTAAAGCAAATAAAGTTTAAATAAATGTAATTTATTTAAACTGTATTCTGAGCTGAATTCAATTTTTGTTTTGTTGAACTCTGAACAGTTAAAAAGTGCCAAAATATACTTATCAGCTGAGAAGCACACTCAGTCAGAACACAAGGAGATTCTAGCAAAGTTTTTTTTTTTTTTTTTTTTTTTTTTGTAAAGTGGAAAGGGCGAAAGGAGAAACAGAAGACAATTCAAGGTTAAGGACCTAAGTGAGTTGGCCTTCTCAAATGTTCTCTCTGTATTCGGTAGAATGAGCTCATGACACTACACTGGGATAGAGCTGCACAGATGGGACTGGTAGGAGTGTCTGAAATCAAAATATGATCTCACTGTACTTGGTTTAGTGAACAAATGAGATGGACCCAGGAGGAGTGTTCAAACACAGATTTATAGGAGGGGTGGGCAATTCCAAAGCCACCAAGATTAACACCAAAACAAGAACAGGGAGAGAGGGCAGGAAATTAACTGCAGAGACAGACAGACCACAATATTCAGTGAAACAATTAAATAAACAGAAAAATAAAATACAGTACTATCTTTAAAACTGCAAGTTTGTACTTAACTTCAGCTTTTAATACAGTTGATTGTAGCCAGCCAAACTACTCAGATATTGAGCAGAAAATCATCAGGTGAAGCTTTCCAAAAATCTTTTTAATAACCTCTATCACCAGCAAGTTCCTAAGGTTCCCTACAAATGACCTTTTGAGGCAGCCAGACTGAGCCCTGTAAGCATAGAAAATGGGCACGCTATAGGACAACTAATTATATATGAAAAGGCAGTTAAAGAGATAGCTGAACTCAAGGTAAATATAAACCAAGACCCACATGGATTCCCAACCAAATTTTACAAATGGAGAAGATGACAGCAAGCACAGATTCCCTGATCATCTACAAAAACATGACAATCAAGCATTGATAACCCTAATCCCAAAATGAAAAGAAAGTCTTCTTTGTGTAAGGAATTTTAGACAGATATCAATCATAAACTTGGACTTAAAGATTTTTGCAAGAGGTAGGTGATGCACTAACTCTAATTAGTTTAATTCTCTGAGGGACAGGGAACAGAATGTATGATTATTATAGCTTACTGCAAATGTGGCTATTTTATTTAAATATTGCTTAAGTTTGTCTAGCTGTGTGATTTGAAGGTTAGTGAAAAGTTGGACATCATATAGTGGACATGGCAGTAAGCAAGTGTGGGTATACATCTTCTGGCTTTGTCAGCGAGGTAGGTTTTTACTCTGTGTAATGCATCTAGTTTTTGATGAGTTTTTTAACCATATGGATACATGATGGTTAGAATTTTATTTGTAGTAGTGCAGAGGTCAGTGATGAGTATATTAAAAAGCATGGGGCCTAGGATAGATCCTTTTGGAGGACAGACAGTTACTGGCAAGAATGTTGAAAAATCACTTTCTCTATTTCACTGCTTGTACTGTATGAGAGGTAGCCAAGGAACTACTACAGTGAAAAGCTGGTGAGCACCAAGGATTAGTTTATGTAAGAGCTTCTGATAAGGCAGAGTATCAAAAGGTTTTGCTGCATCTAGGAAGATGGTGAAAACTAGGCTTCTGGTATTTCCATGACTGCTGGCAGTATTACCAAAATTCAGCAAAGCAGTAATTGTACTGCAGTGAGGATGGAAGCCACATTGTATTGAAGACAGCAGCTAGTTATCCATTAGATAGTTGAGATGTTGCATAGGAAAATATTTTTCTAATATTTTTGGATAGGGGAGATACAAGGGCAATTGGGCTGTGGTTTGAAAAATATGTACTGATTCCACCTTTTTTTTCCATAGCAAGGGGACTTTATTTTCAGATATGGTTGAATTTATCCAAATAGAAAATAGATATGCAATAGCTTCAGCTACTGTTTTAAGATATTTTCCCATTTGGTTGTCAAGGGATATTGTAGTAGGCTTTAATTTTTTTTTGTTTAGTTTTTTAATGGTATTTGTGGGAACTGGTTGAAAGGAGAAATGTTAAAGGATGTTATCTGAGATGGGACATCAAGAGCTTGATTACACACATGGCTTGTTAGTGACTATACTGTCTTTATAAAGTGAGTATTGAGTTGGTTCTCTGTGGTATCATTTTTTCTGTGTGTTCTGTGCTGGCCATGTAGCTTGTCCTCAGTTTAACAGTTTATGGATTGAGTGAGTACAGAGACCAAGGATGATGAAAGGGAAGGCAAGTCTGACCTGAAAGGATCTGTGGGAGAGAAAGGTGCAGGCAACCAATCAGCTACAGATGGAAAAAAAAAAAAAACAAGAAGGCATATCTCTTCAGCTTGAAGGAAGTGGGATCAGGTATGGAAGCCACCATGTCAAACTCAATAAATGGCTGAAATTCAACTTAGAATCTTACATTGGTGGGACATTACCCCAGCGAAGCAATTCTACCAAGATGTTTTTTTTTTTAGGTTAGTACTAGGCTAATTGCCCTTCCAAGCCATTTTAAGCCTAGCCAATTATCCCTTGTGAGACTCAAACCCTGCACCTTGTGTTTGTAAGGCAAACACCTTAACCATTAACCATTAGGCCACCCTCCCAACCTGTAGGACCAGAGAACAGATGCTAAAGATATGAGGAAAAAGGGGCAGACAATAAGCATGTGTTTTGGGACTGCCATAAAATAAGAGACTAGCGGGACTGTAAAAGAATATCTGATTAAACAATACCTAACCTCTGTTAATCTTAGATGCAAGTTCTGGTTATTTGGGATAGTTAGAAAGGGACCTTCATGACAGTAGGTAATATTAAAGGTAGCCTGGGTGCTGTCATGAATATTTAATCTCATATGTTTCATGGAATGTAAGTCAAATAAATGACATCAGAGAAATTATATAGAAGCCATGGTTCATAAGCATTTGGGATACATATTGTACTCATTTAAGAGTGAGGTCATACCACCCTTTTGGAAATGTATATTTACTAGGTAGGATCTCTCCATTGTATTACTCACCCTAGTTCTTTCTAAGCAGTGAGGAAGGAGTGCTAGCAAAGATGATTGAGATGTGTTGCCTGCAATTACCGCACATAGTTAACTGTTATACCTTTTCTACATTGATACCTCATGTTATCTGTATTTTCAATTGATGAGATTCCATTTGAGCAATGATTTAATTTAAGGAAACTAAGCCTAAGTTTTAATTTTTCAGTTCTCATTTCTATGTAATCAACTTCAGATTATATAATAAAAATCATTTGTTGTGTTCTTGCACAAAGGCAAAAGTTATTTGTTAATTACCAACATCTACATCATGATATAAAACTAATTCTACTGCTATGTTATTATCCTGGGGCTGTCTAGATTCCGTTAAGATGGATAGAAGTACTGATAAGGCTTGCTCTGCTAATAAAGAAATATGTTGGCTAAAATTGTTAAATAAATCTTACCATGTGGATTTATTAATGAAGTAGAATGGTAGTCTAACTTTTAATTTTAGTTTACTATATAAAATTCATGGAATGAGTGAGGATGTTATTCTGATGAAGTCCAGTGTTATTTGTGGATGAAAGTACTAAATAAACAGATTTGTGGATCTAGATTGGCTTCCTGCTTTCTTTGGGTGTTTTTACAACATTGTTTCTGTGTGTGTTTTTTGGATTAGAATGGTAGTCTTATTAGAGCATGATTTAAAGTTAGCTTTAAAAATAAAGATTGTTTTCTCACCAACTTCAGTATTTACCTGTAGCACCACTTATTTTTAAATAACTATATACTTTTATGAGATACTTCTGTGGTTACTCTGCTGAATAAATAAGCTGGTGATGCATTTGGACTGAAGTCAGCTAAAACATTTTCTTATATCTTCTTCAACAAGATGTTGGCTGCTAGAGGCACATATTTCCTCATATTAATCATGTAAAGCAGAAATGAAATCTTGTAGTTTAGGAAACACACTGATATTATTTTTCAATTGATGAAATTTTATTTGAGCACTGATTTAAGTAAACTACTCCTATGTTTTGAAAGATTGCTTACCTACTCAGCTTGTTTGGATCTGTTGATTACAAATGTTTTTGTTATGACTGGAATTTGAAAAGTGACAGATCTGAAACATAACATGATTTATGTTCATGTGCATTTGTTAAAACAGTTAAACTTTTCTGAGTCAAAGCCACACTGACATTTATTACTAAGCTGAGAGATGATGATTTTCCAGAGCTAGTTTTCTTACCCCCAATTACATTATTTAATGTAGGATGTTTTGCTAAGAAGATTTCTTCTAACTACAGATTAATGTACAAACCATCTAATGTCAAATAGAATTTTACTTTTTGAAATTATGTAAAATGGAACCTGATTAATTAATTAATTTATTCTTTAATAGATCTTATTTTAAACAGTAGTGGATTCCCTCTCCATGATGGAAAGGTTGTAGTTCACATCAAAATATTATTTTAATGCTGATCAATAGGTGATCTGAGAATGATTTTTGTTCTGCATTATTTGTATTTTTTAAATGTAAGAAGAGAGGTGTACATATTTAACAGCTAAACATAAATGCAGCTAGATTGAAGGCTGCATCTCTTGAAGGAAAAAGTGCAACTCCTAGCTAACTGTTCATTGGTAGCAGAAACATAAAATACAGCAGCAGAGCTAATTCACTTCACTGCTCCCATATTCCTTCTTTTAATTTCATTTCTCTACTAATGTTGGTCAAATTCTTGTCTAAGTAATCACTATAATTTTGACTAATCCATGGATGCAGTCCTTGATACGTTAAAGAAACAAATGACAGCTCTAGTCAACTTTACACTAACCATCTTTATTCTGGCACACACACACACACACACACACACACACACACACACACACACACACACACACACACACACACACACAAATTCCATTCAATCACACTGCAGACTATTCTTCAAACACAACCATACAAAGTACCACAGAATGCTCACATTAAATTAGACACTTAGACAAATACATGCATGTGTAGAGGTACACACACACCCACCCACTAGCATGCATACACACTCATGCAGATCTTCAATCAGATAATCATATTCACTGATAGTTTTCTGAAATATTCTACTATAGGTAAGGAAAAAATACTTGTTCCTAAAAAAAAAAAAAAAAAAAAAAAAAAAAAAAAAAAAAACAAAGGGACAGAGCATCTTTTAAAAAATGCAATAAAAACTATCAAAACAAGCACTGTAGCTTTTTCTTAGGCTAATAATGCCCAACAAAGTAAGAATATTAAGGAAATATTGGACCTTCCAGTGGTGGAGAGGCCCTTTGCTATGGCATCTAGATTCACAGCACATCTGTGCAGGCCTCCATCTCCTCATAATTACCTACCTACTTTATGGGGTGGGGGTTACTATTTGCATCATTACTTCTTATGTTCTTCTGAACTGCACAGTTACAATTTTTTTATGCAGTCTACAAAATTAAGTCTGTCAGTACCATAAGCATATCAAACTTTCAAAATGATTTCCTTTCTTGGTTCTTTGTGTGTGTGGCTGTGTGCGCACTTTAACCTAATTCTTGTCAACAGCATTTAGTATTTGTGTACTTATTTGACTGCAGGCATGACATTCTGGTTTGCATGTTATGAGACACCACACACATTTTAACAATGCAGTGTTAAATAAGGTCATCAATGAGCTGCAAATATTGAGCTTCTAGAAGATGTAGGATCATAGAAGAGATGTGCCATTTTGTTTTACACTTTATCTAAAATGACCATTAATATTATAAAATAATTCTAAAAAGCAGCCTTTGTCAATACATTATTTTTTGGTTGATCTGAATCTGACATCCTTCTTTCTGGAAGAAATGCTGGCAGTCTAGGGACTTTCTAAAAAATTATTTTTACAGTTGTCAAAAGAACTATTAAACAGTGTCTTTTGGCAGGCATTTTAACTTCTGTGAAAACAGCTGTTAACTCATTAAAGCCTAGTAATTCCTCAAGGTGTTTATATAGTTATACATCCTACTGACCCCTCATTGTATGTAATACTGCCTCTTAATATTTACTATAAAAATTCCAAATACATGTCACATATGATTTTTTAAAAAAATCATCTTCAGTCTTATATAACATGCAATACAACCACACTAATAATTGGCCGTTATATAGTATAGCATATGCTGCTAAAGAGATAATGATTGTTGTTCATATAATAATTTATATTATCATAAATTCCATATTTCTCTAAATAACTCAAGAATGAAATGACACAGACAAATCTGTGTCGCTTCAAATTAATTTTTTCAGATGGATAAACAAAATGCTACTGATGGTATATTTGTTACATGAGTGTAATGCAATGTACAGTGCATTGCAAAATTATCATCAACTTTGTTTATTGTGACTTATAAAATCTGTTTAAAGGCCTAAAATCAAATGAATATCACCAATGTAAAAATTGGTTTGTGCTGAAGAGTTTGGCATTTACATTTCTGTAGTAACCCTTATGGTTCCAGAGAGTTGATCATATTTTTAGAGTGTGAGGACATAACTTGATTCTGTCAAAAAGTTCAGGATACATCTTTTAGATGTTTCAGTTCCTGAGCTACTTTGGATGGAATGTGTTTAAGATGTGAGAACTGGATATAGTACTTAACATTTATAGAGGTGATAAAGAGAGTCAAAGGGACATGAGTGATTGCTGTCTATCCTTCAGATGAACTGTTTACACTAGCGTGCAGTGCACATGGCTGTTAGTGTCCTTGTTATCATATAATAATTAAAAAGTTCTGTTCACTGGCTGTTTCCTACATCTTACAGTTTAAATTGACATGCTGACAAACAACTAGTTTTCAAAGTCAGAACTCTGATATGACCAGATGGTGAAACTTTCAGAACCCAGCACTTCATCCACTATTCAGAGCTTTATGTTCACAGTGAAGATGACCTTATTGCCAAAGTTGTGATGTCATCAAAGGACCTGATTTTGAGTTTATTCTGACCATTTTGAAATGTTTGTCTATTTTATTAACTAACTAAACTTTAGTAGCAGCTCCAGCTTTTTTTTTTTTTTTGCGGGGGACAGCCTATTGACACCTTTAGGAATAAAAAATGCCTGCTCATATTTCAAGAGCTTCAGTGGCTGTAATAAAGTATGTACTTTCTTATTTGGTAACAGATTAGACATACATCAAAAGAAACACATATAGTTCAGTTAAATACTATCTATGCTACACTGTTAAGGATAGTAGTATTGCTGGAAATTAATTCATCATCAAGCCTTGGTGAGTATCCTTACAAGGTGGAGCCTTTTTTTTACAAAATCTCACCAGGACAACACTGATATATAGACTGCCAGCCAGATTCAATAAAACCTACATGGTCCATTTCCACCATGTGTGCGCCACACAGTGATAAGCACATGGTAGCACAGTGTTTTGGATTTGGTAAGCAGCTCTACACAGTGTGTAAAGCCAGGCAGAGCTGCACAAATAAAGTCAATATCATGGTATGCAAATTACAACATAAGCAGTGAACTGTATGCTAATCAACCAATCCAAGATGGAGAAGCTATTCAACAAGCTATAAAGCAACTGTGTAGACTCAGCAATAGTTTTCCCTGTGAATTCCAAAATCTGTTAGAATACAGCCATGGAAAGGAGTCTACTCAGAAATAATTTCAGGGGCTGCTTTTGCTTTAATTCATCTGTATGTGCAACAAGCTAAAGTCTATGCTGCTACTGCTGCTAATAGACCATGGCCAAGAAGGAGAAGAGTATTCAGACACTAGGTCACTTATCACAACTACATTATTTGGAAAATGTACAGCACTATAGGGTGGATAGAGGTACACTACGGGAACTCTGCAACCTCAGTTTTCCTCAACTCGGAGCCATGACAAACTGAGAGGAAACCATCCTAGTGGAGACAAAGGGGTTCATATTAAATGATCAAAGACACATTCTTTCGAATGCGTCTTGATCGAACTTGAAAGCACAAAAAAGGAAAATAGCGAAATGGCATATAAGTGAATTCTTTCCCTGGGAAAGAAATCGCTTGGCCACTTCTGTTACTTTGCTGTTTTCATCACTGTAGTGTGATCTGGGAGTTGGTATACTTAAGTAGGGAGGGTGTGAGGGGCACAGCCCCCCCACATCGAGGAGGGGGTGTGCGGGTGAATCCCCCCCCAGTTTATGTAATAATTTAAAATTTTTATTTTTTTTGCGTGGAACAGAGATATTTTTCCCCTTGGAAAAACAATCGCTGTTCTAAGCATTCAAGATTGTAAGCTTTCGCTTACATGGGTTTGATAAATCATCTTTCGCTTTTTTAAGC
>NC_056744.1:174681328-174728828 GCF_019279795.1 Protopterus annectens
GATGCAGGCACATGTTTATCCATCTACTGCACCTAAACACGCACACCTATAAACAAGGAATGCCAATTCACATAATGCATGTCTAAAGGAGACCATACACATATACAAACTAAGTGCTATGAGGCAACACCGCTGACCACTGCACCAGTGTATTGCTCACCTTTTCTCCATACGTTTTAGCTGCAAGATACATAATAAAATCCAACTGTTTGCCTTTGTTATATGCAATATATATCCTGCATCTCAGCAAAATATGTGTCAGAATGGACTACAGGTGGAAATGTGCAAATACATGATAGATGAAAATGAAAATGCAGAATAAAGGACAGACACTTGTATCTATAACGTCCATGGATGCTGATATATTTTAAAACACCACTGGGTAACATGGGCAACTCAGTTCTCCCTGCAGGCCAGTGGCCCACGCATCCATTTAAACAATAATATGATACATACCTCATAAAGTAGGAAGACTGAGACAAGGAGTGACTCATCATCATTGATAAGATGAGTTTTTCTATTTTCTCTTCTACACTGATTTATAGAATTTCTAAATTCTAAACAAGTAGATTTCATTTACGGCATAATATCTTTGGTTAAAAACATGAAAAGCTAACATACTACTTACTGCATGGGCCCGTGATTGGCAGCGAATTATTAAGCTAAAGCTATAAAGCTGACTTGTCACTGAGGTTGACAAAAAGCAGTAAGCTGTAATTAGGCCTACAAGAACATGATTTTGATGTCTTTCCAGTTTCCATATGTGGATTTCATGCCTTTTGTGGCAACAATTTGTACCTGAGAAGGAGACTGTATTATAAATTGAAAACAATAATTCTATTAACAGTGCTCTGTCTGACAATTTGCAGAACAGCATTCAAACACTTCAGGAAGTACCTCTTTCTAAAATTGGGGTCAGCGCACCTATGTACCTCGTGCAGTCTCTTAGTCCCACCACATGATCAGGAGCAACGATTTGGGTGAGGACACATGATCATGCCGTCAGAAAAATGGTCGCTATATGGTAGAAGTTGTGCAGGGATTGGGGAGACTGTGGTGCGCAACTGAAAGAAATGGGTAGAGCAGTAGATTTGATTTTGGATCACCACTAGAGTAATAGATGCATGTCTGTGTAACATTTTGACATTTCTGCTGGAGTGATAACATGCAACTATGCAGTTTAATGTCTGCAGTTAAGATTTATTGCCATTTTACCTTGTGTTTTATGCAGGGATGTGATTGTTTTGGGCCTGGCCTGTCACAAGAGCTTTATGCAGGCTAGCTATGCTGTTCCTGATTGTGGGTCCGTGGCAGTGGCACAAAAAACCTGGAATTCATGTGTACGGTTTTGAGTGAAATTTGTAACTGGACAAGTTGTCAGAAAACTGGACAGTCCTGTCAAAAAACAGACAGCTGGCAGCCCTATATATGGCAGTCACACAAGTTTACATGACAATGGAGGTGAATAACTGTGATATATGCATCACTGACATGCTCTCTGGAGAGGACACTTAGCAAGGATGTTATATACCATTGGGGGTATGTGCATACTCTGAAGATCTGCAACATGACTTGCTTAAATATGGCTAACATGTCAACATAGCTGGCAAACAAACAGGGATACATAGGAAAAGACTTATGGACAACTGTAGAAATAAATAGACACAGTCATGGACACTTTTAAAATATTATGACCACTAACCTGCAGCATTGGCGCAATATGTGATTGTAACTTATTGTATATGTTCTGCAGTAATAGATGTATACAACTGCAATGATTGTAAGTATTTTATAAGTGGAATTCACCACCACTTTCCCAAATGTGACCACTTTTTGTGACCACATTTTGGAGGGTTTAAGAAGGACAATGTCAAATCTGGAGTTAAAATCCTGATGAGTTGAGATGTTTGCATGACACATAAGCCAAAGCTATCGCCCGCCACAAGAATCAGACCCATGCCATTAATCTTGTCACAGAGCTGTGCATCTACTGGGTGCAACACAGAAAGGCCCATCGCATATGCTTCTAGTAGAACACATTGAATAGAAGTCTGTACTGCCAAATCCTAATGGGCATGTATCTCAGAGAATAGTTTTACTCTTTTAATTTCTCCAAGTCTTTTGGGTTTCTAATACCATGATGGGAATTGACCCCATTCCTAAGTCAAAGTATGATTAAAGTTCATGAAATTAGTATTGTTTCAATCATTGATGTCAGTCAGTAGTGCGATTCAGAACACCCGCAACGTGCCCAGTAATGACTTCTTCTGCAGCTCGTATGGAGTTACATGTATTGGTAATATACCTAAATGCGATTGTAAATTATTTTTTATAAGAGCCGTTGCTCCTACTACTGTTGGAACTGTATGGGTATCTTTCTTCCACATTGCTCATTTCTGCCTGCAGATCCTGATATTTTATGACTTTGTGTCGCTCTGTACGCAAGACACTGTAGTCACTGGGTGTGGCGATTTCAATGATCAATCCTACTCGTGTCTTCTTTTCTTGGATCACTATATCCAGTTTTCTAGCATCTGTCTTTTGAACTGTTGGTAATGGATGATCCCATCTGATGTAGATTTCTTCATTTTCTATGATGCTTTGTGGCTCATGTTTCCAGTGTTTTTTGGCCACTTCAGTACCATAATGTTTGCACAATCTCCAGTGCAACAGTCTCGCCACATTATTATGCCTTTCAGTATACAGTCCTTCTGCCATTAGTATGTTGCAACCAGCAACGAGGTGTGCAACTGTTTCCAATTCAGTTTTACAAAACCTATGTTTTTCTGTTTCTCCCACATGTTCAATGGAATTTATAAACCAACGTGTACGCAGCCCACTATCTTGGGCCGCCAATATTAACCTTTCATCTCTTGGTTTGAATTCACCTCTCCTTAACCATTCTTGTGATTGTTACTGATCAACATGATATTCTTCCAGAAGTTTTCTATGCTTGCAACTATATTTATGCTTTTTCCACATTTCTTGCCTTCTCATTTGGTCCTTCACTTTATATTCCGTCTTTTGTTTTTTTGGCACATTCAGTTGCTGCCTGATTTTTATCTACTTCTGCTTGATGCCAGTAAGCTTTTGCTAGATTAAGCAGAGACGTCATCTTAGATTTATTCTCCTCATGTTTCAAGCTTTCACTACGTTTGGGTCTTGTGAGGTCAGCAGATATGTGTGGAGTCTGATGATTGCAGAACTATACATATAATCAATTTCAAGGAGGCCCATCCCTCCTTCGGGAACACGGAATATATAATCTTGGTATGCACTGATTTTTATAAATCATTTGGTGAGCATGAAGCATCCTTCTTGTTTTCCTATCTAATCTATTCAACACGTTTTTGGGCCATTCAATCACTCCAAATTGGTTTATAGTTTTAATTTTGTTCCTAGATCTCAGTGCTGTTTTTAGGATTAATTTAAGTTTTCTGAAGTATGCCTTACTAAGTTTTATTCACATTTATTCATGTTCTATTGTTGATCCTTCATCAATTCCCAAATATTTATACACTCCCTCCTTCTTGCTCAAGTTTTTTTATATCACATTCTTGTCCCAAACTGATGTATTCCTGGAATTGCAGTTTTCCTGCTTTAAAGGTTGCTTTTGCACATTTATCAAGACCAAATGACATTCTTATATCATCTGAAAAAGGTTTGGCAACTTGCAGTTGTGCTTTCAGTTCCTCATCTGATGAGCTACACAGTTTTTAGTCATCGACAAAGAGAAGGCGAGAAGTCTTTACACTTTGTTGTTTTCTAGGAGCCAGATTATAGCCATGGCCTAAATTTGTTGAGTAAACAGCTTAATGGATTAACGGCAAGGCAGAATAGTAATAATGACAGAGAGTCACCCAGGAATATCCCCCTTTGAACTTTTATTCCTGGGATAACAACTTTTCTTTTATCATGGCTTAATTGCAAAGTGGTCCTCCACTGTTTCATGGTCATTGTAATATAATTGATCAGTGTGGGGTGTATCTTATACATTTTTAAGCACTCTTTTATCCATGAATGAGGGATACTACCAAATGCTTTTTTGTAGTCAGTCTATGCCATACTTAGATTCTTCCCCCTTTTAGAGTTCACCACTATGACTTTATTTAACAACAAATGATCCTTTGTTCCATATAACTTTCTTTTATTGCCCTTTTGTTCTACTGCCATAATTGAGTTTTCTTCTAAATGACTATGAACCCTGTTGGCATCAGTTCCTGTGTATAGTTTATACATCATCAGAATGCAAGTTATTGGACTATAATTTTTAGGGTAGCTTGCAGGTTCACGCTTAAATAGGAGCATTGTTTTTCCTGTTGTTAGCCAGGTTGGTGTCTGTTCTGGGTGCGTATATAAATCTTTCTTACTCATGGCTAAATATTCATGCAAAGATGTTAATACTTTTAACCAGAAGTTAGGTACTGTATCTGGGCCTGGAGTTTTCCAATTAGAGGCTTTCCTTAACTTTGTTTCAATCCCTCTAGTTAATAGTTCTGTATGGCCTACCAGATGTGGGAGCTCACTGTGCTAGTTGTGATACATTTAACTAAAGAATCTCTGCCTGACTTAGGTATCAGCCATACAGATAACAACACTTACAAACAACACACTATTATGAGTGGATTCCCTACACACAGCTCAGTATTGCATGCATCTGCCACATATAATAGCAATGGATATTGTCTGAAGTATCTGGAATTGACATGTGAATTAAGAAGTGATCCATTATAATGAATGGTGCAGCAGTATGTCAGACTGATGTCAATGCATCTAATATGCCCATGCACATTGAAATTACAGCAGTGCAAAGTCAAATATCAATGATTGAGGAAGCTGTCACTGCAAATTGTACACATACTAAACAATACATGCAGCACATGCTATAAGTACATGTCAAACCTCAACATATGTGGCACATAATCACTGAACCCTTGACATTGCCAGTAAAAATGTTATACTGCCATGAAATCCTAACAGACATTTATACATACTCATGCACACTATCAAGTGGTAATACTAATACAATGTAGTGGTACATCTGTGATGCAGTACAGTCACACTATTGCTGTACCTATGCTACAACTCAACTTCAAGCTGTACATCACCTCCAGATAAAACACTAGGTATGAATCATATGCGACACAGTGATACTGTTAACACAGCCATAGAACTCTACCTATTTCCTGGTATTACACAAGTTGTGCATCATATGCCTGTATATGTTTATCAGTGGAAATGTATGGGTGACGGCCATGACACCATATGTGGACACATTACAGCTGAGATGAATGAGGTTCTTCCAGAGCAGCTAATGACACAAATACTGACAGTCAGAAGATGCTGGTGGGGAACACCTGCATAACCCTTGTGATTAGCAACACAATAGCACATACAATGAATTTGCCAAGGTTGCAAGTCAATCTAAAAATGTCATATGTTTGTGTATATAACAGCATTAAAGCATGTCAATGAACTTAGGAGTAATGCATCCATGTAATCATTATGACGTACTACTGCTGTATGTCAATTAACATTTCCAGATGGTGGGTATACACATGCACACATGGTACATACTGTATCTGTCACTGTGATGGCTGAAGGAGCACTGCCTACAATTTAGATATACTCTACTATCAGGACCTGTGCCTTGATAAGGCAACAATATACGTACCATCATCCCATGATCCTAGTCCTCGGGAGGCATATTACTACAGCTGTTATGGAAAGAACATGTTACCAAATGGCAGCAGCGGGCATCAATACAGTAGCTCAAATCTCACATTGGAATACACTGTTGTAGGACTATAGGACATCCACACCTTAACATACCGTATGTGGATAACAACGACAACATCAACATGTGCAATATTTATAGGGCCATAGGTGATTACTAGGCTAATGGCCAAGAGCCCAAACAAGCCTGACCATCATTCTGCTATTTAACACAAATCACTAATGCTAGGTGAGGGAAGATCATAGGGTTATATGCATATGTGTTTGATTTTATTACAGACTGCGTCTATCCATGTGGAACATGGGCACCACCCTATGAGTGAATTAGTAATTACATGTGCAGTGGTCTGGAGATGGCTTGTAGAGGGTCATGGAAGGGCTTTGCTTCACAATGTGTGTACGCATCTTTGAGATAATGACATCCTTAGTGTTCTGCAGAAAGAATGTTATGTGGACAGAGTGAAAAAGGGGTTGTTGGATTCAGAGGGCTATCTAAAAGGTTCTTCTGAGTGGGAGTCAAATCAGATTCAAAACATCATACAATAATGATGATATACTACCAACCAATAAACACAAGCTGACTGAGGTCAGATTAGAACACTATACCCCCCAGGTATAGGAACTGGATTCTATACAACGTATGACTAGTGTCACCACAGAAATCTACTTTACATTTTGTCACAGTGCACTTTATAGAGGAAGATATCATCAGTGTTGAGAAGAGGATGCTGGGAGAGCTACTTGAAACTGCTGTGGAGTCATGTAGCAGTGTAAAATTATCACCTTGAGTGAGGATAACAGGACATAGACTCATGCTTATCTAACGACAGACACACACACTCAGACATAATTACACATACAGAAGTTGACTGTTGTGAAGGTAGATAGATCCCTTATGTATCTACTTACACAAACTAGAAAACACAGTACTTAATGCTAGTGCTACAGCAGAAGTCTAACTTAAAGAGTGTCAGAGTTCACTTAATACCGGATGACATCATCTCAGTGTTGCAGGGAGCAAATACTGTTATGAGGCTTGGATGCAAAGCCAGGATTTTTGATATGATTGTGTGAACGCAGTTTGCAAAAGTACTTATAAATATAACCTGGTAACCAATCTCAAATTAGCTGTCATGAATGTATATTGGAAAAGTGAAACAGACATGTATCTGTCTTTCAGGATGTTCTGTAGATGAGACACACACAGGAAACAGCAGCATTGTAATGATGGAGTTGTTGTGTGTCTTCATATTTGGATGAAGGTATGTCCACATTAATACAAGTTTCTGACAATATTGATGGGATATGATCATACATATCCAATGTCCAGTGTCACTATAAACCCATACCAAATATGACAATGCAGTTATGTGCTGCAATTCTGGAGTTCGTTTGACAATGGCCCAAGTACTGATATATCATTTGCAAGTGCATTGCTGTAAGACAAAGCTGAATATCAGAAAGCACACATTACAGCTTTTCTCTTGTGTTTCTGAATGCATTTCCATGTATGGAGGATTACAGCCCAGTAAGCAGAGGACTTGCTATACACCTCTTCACAAAGTGCATCACTGAGAAGCTAATTTGCATGGATGATGGCAAAGTATTAGTGCATGCCTGATTCAAATTTCAGGAATTCAACTTGGACTTGTGAAGTAGCAGTGTCCACTGGTGCTCATTGCTAAAATCCTCACATATATGGACACACAGTAACTGACCTGATTGTGGTTAATTACAAAATACATCTGTTTATTGTTAATGTTTCATGTGTCAGGCTTGCAAGATATGTTATGGGAGAAATTGCTGGCAGCTAATATGATGTGCACACTGTATTCTGCTGTAGTCTGTATTTGAAATGTTGGAGCTAAAGTTTTATTACATAAATAACTGTTGACCTTGCTCTCCCCATTTGTGTGACGTTAATTACTGAGCAAGCAAGGTTTTCTGCTTGAGGAAAACAGTGAACATTTTAATTTAATACACCTTCCTTTGTACAGACAGGTTCAGATTTGATGCAAGGCCATTAGTACTATGGCCAGTACTGAGAGTGGAAAATACAACAGCTGTCTAGCTTTCTGTATGACACAGAGTGTAAGAGCAGTGAGCTCCTGGTTAGAGCACATGCAAGCCAGAAATCAAATTCAGATTCTCTGTTTTTTTTACAAATTGTGTTAAGATGTCATTAGCTAAGTAAATATGATCAAGACTGCAAATGTGACTATCAATGACTACACTAAAGTATGTGTATTTCCTAAATTGTATCAATAATACCTACCTCAATACATTTCTACATCTAGTAGCTGTTTTGCAAGCCTCACTGCAAATCAAACGTTAATTGTGTGTACAGCTTGCTACAAATGACAAGGGGTGGTACATTTTTAAATGATTAGTATGATTCAGCAGATATGCTAACTATGTGCGTAATGCCAGATATCCTGAAAAGTCTGTGCAGTATACTTTTTAACTAAGGCTAGTTTCCACATCATATTAGAGAAACATTTCATCCATCATCCTACTAAAGATGTTACAGTATATTCTAATGAGACAGTGTAGGTGATGACAGACAGAAGGCTGTACAGCATGCAGGAGGTACTGTTCTGGTACATTCATGAACATCCTAATGGTGTGTTGGTATGTTGGTATGATGTGCCTTCTCAATCAAAAAATGTTCTGCTCAGTAGCATGAATTGCAAGAGGAAAGGATAGAGGAGATATAGAGTGACAATAATTAATGCATTCAGTTATATCTGTTTGAAGAAGATGTAGGACATCTGAAATATAATGGTGCCATGTGGGAATTGATTTTGACAGTTATCTCAATTGTGGCCCACCTTGCAGCTTACTTGATAGATAGGCATATCATAGTTATGTAGGAGAAGGTAAACAGATGGATAGCCAACAGAGACTCAGGAAAGAGACCTCCAAAAACAGTTCTTAAGAACATACCCATACTGCTGGCTTATAAGCAATGACGAGATGCAAACGTAAATGTAAGTTTATACATCTGATCATCACCTGAAAAAGATACAAAGGGAATCCTACAGCAGATTTTGAAACCTTGCACACTACAACAGCACTAATAACTTATTGAATCAAGGTAACATGTTTGTATTATCCATCAGAGGAGTCATGAGAGTATGCTGAAACTATGAGACAACATTTTCATCGTTCAACCTAAAAGATACACATACGTAAAGACGGTTGGGAGTGAAAAGGTGAATACAAGGAACGATGGACATACACATAACAATGTTTGGTGTAATGGAACATTCATGGACATGTTTTTGGTCTGTTCTCATTATTAAGCTGCTATGCCCTGCAGCATGAAGTGACTGACATAGGGGGTAAAAAAGGGTTAGGAGAGGGACAGCAAGCTTATGACATGCAGAACAAGGTTGGATAAATGTTTTATAGTTGTAGAGATGGATGTCACTTTAAATACTCTTTTTTTGGCCAGTATTCAATATATCTTCATGAGAACTCATAACTGTGGCAAATGTTAAGAAGTCGATGATCAAACATATCATAGATACTGTATATAATATCACACTAAAAAATTATGTGAGATGCACCTGGAATTGATCCATTGATGCTATAGGCAAAAACAATCATCAGTTAAGTGATTTCTATCAACACTCCACATAGTAAGTTGCACTTTGTTACATCCAGCAGTCTGAGAACTGTCAAAGTAACTGTTTCAAAGTAGTGCCTTTACTCTGCTTTAACTGTGTGTTCCTCAAGTGCAGCGAGTTTAAGGTTTGCTCAGAGATAACCAGAGTGGTGCGGGTAATGGCAAAAACTCAGCAGGTTTTACCATAAAAAGTGAACAGCCATTCACCACCACTCAGCACTGGTGCATGATGCCAAACTCCATGCAAACACAGAGGACAAAAATGTGAAGGCTTTTTATGGGGCATTTCTGCCATGTATGTTGTGTGTGATTCTGTTTTTGAACAGATTAAACATGTGAAAATGGAGCTGATAGGAAAGTATTGAAATGGGGAAGCAAGCAGAAGGAAGAACAGAGGGGAAGCAATAAAGGCAGGGTTTGGAAGACAGACACTTCTTCATCACAGTAATGTACACAGACAGAAAAATCTTGATGAATTTGGACTGTCATTACATCACAGATGGGTGACAAGAATGGTCCTCAATATTCGTCAAAGATACCCACACCTCCAGGTTGGTGGCACAGCACGAAGCATCAGAGACTATCCATGTGCAACTAACAGTGGGTAAAACTGCCTTCCAGTTTATAGCCTGCTACAGACCACCCTCCCAAACCCAGGAACCCCACTCGGCCTTCCTGAGAACACTGGAAAATATGAAGATCTCTCCAAACACCATTATACTGGGTGACTTCAACTACCCAACCATAGACTGGGAGCATTACTCTAGCTCCAACACCCTAGCCCAAAGGTTCCTAGAATTTATAAACTCAAATGCTATGGAACAACTTGTTACCACTCCCACAAGAGGGGAAAACATACTGGACCTGATCATCACCAACATGGGGACTCTATGCTCCAGACCAGAAGTGTATCCCTCACTGGTAAGATCAGACCATAAACTAATCTCACTGGATATTCACATCCTGACCCCACCCCATGCCCAGAAAACCACAGTGAAAAACTTCTCTAAGGCAAATTTCACACTTCTCAAAACCGAGGTGGAATCCTTCAAAGCCCCCGGGCCTGTGGATAATACGGCCCAGACTGCAAAATCCTTTATAAACGCATTCTATGAACACCTTCAGGAATGCATGGATCATGCAATCCCAAATAAAACCAAGAACCAATCCTCCAAAGGCAGACGTCCTGTCTGGTGGACCCCAGCCATAAACAAACTATACAATAGAAGGAGGAAGCTACTACATGATAGAGCAAAATCCCAAAAAGGGAAGGCATCTCTGATCAGTATTAGCAAAAAACTACGGGCACTCATAAAATCATCTAAGGCCAGCTTCGAGAGAAAAATTGCACAGGACACTAAGGATAATCACAAGGCTTTCTTTAGTTATGTTAGGAACCTGGGTGGGAATTCCCAGATATGCTCAGAATTAGTCCAAAATGACAAAAAATACACCGAACCCACAGACATTGCCAACATCCTAGCTGACAGGTTCAGCGCAAACTTCTCCCTCCCCACCAAAAGGGCTAATATCTATCCCAGCAGAGTGCTGCCCCCCTGACATCACAGATGCTCAGGTAAGAGCTGCCCTCTCCAAAGCAAGAAACACAGCATCAATGGGACCAGACGGTGTCCCGGGCTGCGTCCTACATGAACTCCAAAAAGAGCTAAACCCAAACCTAAAACTACTGTTCAATCTCAGCCTTACTACAGGATATGTACCCAAAGAGTGGCGTACAGCAACAGTGGTCCCTCTCCACAAAGGTGGTGCCTCAACGGATCATGGAAACTATCGCCCCATAATTCTCACTAGCTTGGTCTGCAAAGCTATGGAAAGGATCATCATGGACCTTATAAATAAAGATATTGTGGACCTACAGACACTGGATCCTACCCAGTTCGGCTTTGTTAAGGGCAGATCCTGCCTCTTAAACCTGGTCGATTTTTTTGAAACAGTCACCAAGGCCATTGACAAGGGGAAGGTGGTCCACACAGCCTACCTGGACCTCACAAATGCCATCGATACAATACCCCACTCGGGCATTATAGATAAGCTCACCAGCTTAAATATAAACCCCTATGTCACTAGATGGTTGCAAACTGGCTCAAGGACAGAGCCCACATGGTTAGAATAGCTGGAGCCATGTCAGACTCCAAACCAGTTACAAGTGGCATCCCACAAGGCTCAGTCCTGGGACCTCTCTTGTTCGGTATATATTTCTCAGAGGTACAGGCCAACATGGAAGGACTGTGGCTGACCAAGTTTGCAGATGACTGCAAACTGGGCGCCATAATAGACTCTCCAGCCGACACAAGCATCCTCCAAAAGGGCCTCATAGAAACAGACAACTGGTGCCAGAGCCATGGCCTCAAGCTAAACGCCAAAAAGTGTATAGTCATCCCCTTTGGCAAAAACAAAGTGCCCACAAATTACCACATAGGTGGTAATCCATTAAGTACAGAAGAAGTAATTAGGGACCTTGGGACCCAAGTTGATAGCAATCTCTCATTTGACAACCACGTGGCCAAAGTGGTTAGAAAAACATTTTATATAGCCCACCTAATCATGAAGGGATTCACATCTAGATTAGGGGAGGTCATCGTGCCTCTTTACTCATCCCTCATCAGGCCCATAATTGAGTACAATGCCCCTTTTGGGATGTACCTTACCAGACACCTGCAGCAACTGGAAAGACCCCAAAAGTACCTCACCAAGAGGATCAAGGGGCTCAAACAGATGCTGTATGCTGCCCGGTTAAAGAAACTCCAGCTCTACTCAGTGGCATACCACCTGCTCAGAGGCGATCTGTGCCTGACATATAAAGCCATGTCCAACCCGGAATTAATGGACATGCTGCACCTCAGAAAATCCAAATCCCATCGAGCTACGCACTCGAGGGACTTGAACCTCAGCACTGAAATAAATAGGACATGCTGGAGGGACAGATTCATAACCCAGAGGCTCCCTTCACTCTGGAATAAAATCCCAGTCCAGGTTAGGCAGAGTCCCTCATTGACTCTCTTCAAGAGGAATCTTGATGAGTGGATGTGAGATCGTAGGTTTACCCCGGGTATCACTTCTGTGTCACTGTTAGACAGAGGCACAGTATACTAACCTCGAAAAAGGGCATATCAAAATTAATTTAAAATGGGTGGCGAAAGCCATACACACTCTGGCTAGGCTTATAAATGCCCTAGGGCAGATAGCCTAATATGAACCTATGAACCTATGAACCTATGCAATAATGTATAACCAAGAAGACACATATGAAGTGGAGAGCTATGCATAAGACACGTTTTTTTGTAAGTCAGGTACGTATTTTTTTTTTTTAAACCATAGAAATGTTGGCTGAAGGACCTACAAATGTGAGGGTCAGGTAGGTAGGGTAAGCAAGGAAGTAGGTGCAGACAAACAGGACATACAAGACTGACAGAGATTTTAATCAACACAAATAGATTTTGGGACACCGTGATTGGGGATGTATAGGGAACATCGGATACACATGCCTGTTAAGTGTGGGAACAGTGAGAATATAGTCCTCACCTTCTGAATTGTCATCACTTCCCACTTCCTCGGTTTCCTATGAGACTACTTGATGTGACAGTCTTTTTTCAATTTAAGGTGCACCTTCTCCACTTGGCTGATGGGGGCACCAAGGTCACTTTCTATCAGATCTCACACTATCCCTAGCAGTTCCTGGATGGTGACATAATTACCACTTCCATCAGTACTTTTGAAAGTTACAACTGCACCACTAGCCAGGGCACTGTTATTTGATAAGGATGGACCAGACAATGCAGAGATTGTGGAGGCAGAGGTGTTGGGTGTTGGTGTGGCAGCTGGTGGAGGGTTGGCAAGCAAAGCCACAGTGCTTGGCCCACCTCCCTCTGTTGAGATGATTTTTTTTTTTGCATGACCTCAGAACAATGTGTCCAGGTAACCCCCCCCCCCCCCAAATAAATAAATACAAAAATAAATAAAGAGAGATAAGGGGTGGGGTGATATAAAAAAAGAAAGATGATTAGAACCATGATATGTTACATTCATTTTTTATTACAATAAATAGCCATTTATTATCCTATTTAAAGAGCTTTCACACTCCCAAAGCAGGTTATTTGTTACAAGTATCCTTGGAATATGCACATTTTCCATAGATGTTTTCAAGGATACTACAGAGTAAGTTAACAACATGAAATTAAAGCCAATATTGCTCCATTTTAACTGTAAAGAGTTCTTTTTGGCTGCTTGCACTCTTCCTTGGATTTTTTAACTGTAAAAATAATACTTGTTTAATGTGAATCTATACGTTAGTTGTGGGTATTGAGCCCACACAATTTGAATACAGTATTACAGTTGCATAATACAATCACCAACAGCTACAGAAGAAAGTATGCATGTTTGCTGTTACAGTTAAGATATGCAAGCTGAAGTTGCTGCTGATCTATAGAATCACAGTAATTACTTGAATCATAGTCAGTTGTGCTGTGGACATACCCCTTGCCTCTCTGAGCCTCATCAGTTTCTCGGCATTCACTTCGCTGTTTGACACAATTTTCTTGAAACTGTAAAATAGAGAATGAGAGAAGAAGAGGCATGAAACCATTATGCCTGCCAGTCTTGGCTATCTACACTATTCCATATCATTTCAGGTTGTTTGATCTGTATATTTACAGAACTGGGGGGTATTAAAAGTTCTGAACTCATCCAGCCACTGGTCGAGTTGTGCATGCTTGCACCTTTTAACGTCACTGCAGTGGTGCCTACACTGTTCCCCAGTGCATGGTATGACAGTCACACTGGACACAGCCTTGGATGGCTGGTATTTCCTAACCTCAGCCTTGCACTGAAACACAGTATAGTCCCCTTGCAGCAGCCTCTGTTTGTAGCATTTGACAAGGAGTGCAGCAAAAATTTGAACTCCTCCACACTCCATCTGTGCCCTGAATTTAGCACTATCATCCCCATTGCCTGCCATGTCTACAGAGATCCTCCAACAACAGCAACAATGGTTTGGTTTGCTGTGAAACTGTGGTCTCACCATTTAAGACCACATGGTATAGTTAAAAGAAAGAAATATAGAAAGAAAGAAAGATAAAAAAGGGAAGCAAAGGTAAAACAGCTCTGGAATTGAACCATCAAACTACTGCACTTACTCAACATAGTTTTAGTGGATTATCTCCATTTGCCACAGACATAACTTTACAATAGCAATCAAATGATGGCATACAATCAATTCGCATTTCATTTTCAATTTTAAACAGTACATACAGTTGGACATTCTCAGTTGATTGTACACCTGTAGATAACTTCACACAATCCACTGGATTCAGCAAGCTCTGCACGGCATGCAAGAATAGTGCAGGAGATACTGGAGGCAATATGGCTGCCATGCGATCCAGGAATAAGCTCCAGGGTCATGCGCAAGAGCAATCCAAGAAGCTGTCAGCCGGCCATGCAGGACTAGTGTAGTGTGCAGAAATGTACTTGGTTAGTAACCGAGTACATTTCTGCAAACTACAAAAAGGAGCAATGACAGCTCCATATAAAGGGTGTATAATATGTGTAAAGCATGCCAATGGAAAATATATGGCCATTGGCATGGAAAACAGTTGGCAAAAAAACAAACCATTATACTCAATGGCAGGCAGAAGACAACATAGCCAGTGAATACTGGTTGCTAAGGGGGAAGGCTCAGTGTGGGACCTATAGCTATGCATTAGCAGGCAATCCTATGCAAATGAGGGGAATGATAATGAATCTTAGATTTCCTGTCAATGCTAGCCAGCACCCAACCGTGTAAGTGCAGGAATACCATGGTTCAAGCCTAAGAGTTAGCTGACATCATAGAGGGGGGTGTTTCAGGCATACAGTAAGCTTACTGGAGCCCTGTGGCTTGGGTTTGCCCTTAGCTTAGCAGAGCTAAGCAAGGGTGTGTGTCTGCAGCTGCCTAGCATTCTTCACATTGCCTAGATTTTAAATGAAAAAAAAAGTAAACCAGGAAATAGCAGCTTCATTCACATCTGAGCACTGTGTTTGCATGGTGCACCCCTGGGCTTAAACAGGAAGGCAAAGGGAAGGGAAAACAGCAGTATGAAGGTAATCAAGGAGAACTAGCATAGCTGGCAGGTGAAATGTATCAGAATCAGCCAATTACACAGGCAGCAGCCCAGCCCAGCACCCTACAACAAACTATGCAAACACATTTCCCTCTATTTTTTCCCACATACTCTACACCACTGGTGTACACAAGTGGGGAAATTTTAACAAGCAAAAGCAACAAAATGATAGGGGCTACAGTAGCTATCATACATCAACATGTGGAAGAGGCTGAGGGTGGTGAGGATAAGAATGCTGTCGACCAACCCACAGTGAGGAGATGGAGAAGAGTGTACAGACCCAGGGTAACCTACCAGGTGCTACATGAGCTGGAGATAGTGGCGTTATAGGGTGGACAGGGACCTCCTACAGTAAATTGTTGAGCTGTGTCAGCCACGCCTGACACACAGAACTAACAGAGGGGAACCCATCCCAGTGGATACCAAGGTATGTGTAGGCCTAAGAATACTAGCCACAGGTACCTTCCAAAGGCCAACTGGGGATATCATGAGGATCTCACAGGCATCAGCATCCAGGGTACTCCACTGGTTCCTGAATGCTATGTCAGCACATGCCGGTGAGCATGTATATTTTCCCAACACCCGTGAGGTATTGGCTAGCAATATGCATCTCTTCCACCAAAAAAGCAGAATATGCTGAGGCAGTGGGTGCTATAGACTGCATGCACATACATGTCAACACACCACCTGGTGAGCAGGGTAGGGTCTACATCAACTGCAAGGGCTTCCCCTCCATCAACTTCTAGATTGTGTGTTAAGCCCAGGGCATTATAATGAATGTGTGTGTTGGCTGCCCTGGAAGCTATCACGGCTCCCACATCCGGCATCTGATGCAGCTGTATCAGAGATTTGCCAATGGGGACATGCATTATGGTCACCTAGTGGGGAATGCTGATTACGCACTGGAGCCGTGGCTGATGACACACATCAGAAATGCACACACACCTGAACAAGAACTCCATAATGAAGCACACGCATGGACCAGAATTATAATAGAGCATGTGTTTGGGATGCTCAAGCTATGGTTCTGGTGCCTGGGCACATCCAGTGAAAGTTTGCAGTACTCACCAGCTACATGTACCCGAATTGTCATTGTATGTGCCATGCTACACAATATGTTCCTGCAGGAACAGAATGGGGTAGGGCCACACAACCCCCCACCATTGCCAAGGCCTGCACAGTCACAGAGTGACTCAGAGGAGGAACAAACTGAACATGCCCCAGTAGGCAGAAGGAGGCATGCCTAGTATGCCTAAGGCCTTGGCAAAAAGGCAATGCATAGCACATACACTGACACAGTAGGGACCCAGGGAATGACACCTCTCTCTGACTCGCACATACAGTAAAAGGGATGCCAAACATGACACTACTAGTGCTTAACCATGTATAGGGAGTGTACTATGTGCATCCAACATAGTAAACCCTCCAGCACCATCCTCAATACTGGCACAGCCACAAGGTAAGTCACTCTTCCTTCCAATTGCTGAAAGGAGTAGTATGTGTTGTTACATGTATCTATGGTATGGATGTGAGCATGCAAGGGAATCTGATGGCTGAATGGGATACCAGCAGATAGTAGACACCTATACGGTCAGCATGAGGTCTGTAACAAATACTGGTGTCACCACAGTAGCCAGTACTAGGCAAGGTGGCAAAACTCACTGCAGGAAATGTGCTGGGCCACGTGTGTCCATATGACACACACATGCCAGTCAGGGAGGCTCTCATACCCAACAACAGTCTCAGCTAGCAGGACAGGTGTAGACAAACACAAACAAAGGCTGTGCTAAGGCCTCTGATTGATGGCTATGGGTAAACTCCCCCCCCAGGGCCTACACAGACAGACTACAACAAGTCAGGCAGTGGGATGTTAGTTCTGAAGGGTAAGAAGTCAGAACTGATATGTAGGTCAATCAGACCTAAGACCTGTAGTACACTGATATGCCTCTAGTCAGCATGATAGATTAGAATACAGAATGAAATGAAGTACCTGACATAGCAGTACAGTCATAGCAAATGTGTACAAGTGTCAGGTGTGCCCCCCAATCCTATGTAGAAATGCAGTAACAGTCCGGTGTGCCCCCCCAATCCTATGTAGAAATGTAGTAACAGTCAGGTTGCCCCCCCAATCCTATGTAGAAATGTAGTAACAGTCAGATATGCCCCCCA
This sequence comes from Protopterus annectens, assembly GCF_019279795.1. Classification (NCBI taxonomy): domain Eukaryota; kingdom Metazoa; phylum Chordata; order Ceratodontiformes; family Protopteridae; genus Protopterus; species Protopterus annectens. Next base: position 174,698,981 of record NC_056744.1, read on the forward strand.
TTCATATGTAGACACATATTAACAGTCAGGTGTGCCCAACACAATCCTATGTAGACACGTAGTAACAGTCAGGTGTGCCCCTCCACAATCCTATATAGAAATGTAGTAACAGTCAGGTGTACCCCCCACAATCCTATGTAGAAATGTTGTAACAGTCAGGTGTGCCTCACCACAATCCTATGTACAGATGCAGTAACAGTCAGGTGTGCCCCCTAATCCTATATAGAATTGTAGTAACAGTTAGGTGTGCCCCCCCCACAATCCTATGTAGAATTGTAGTAACAGTCAGGTGTGTCCCCCACAATCCTATGTATAAATGTAGTAACAGTCATGGTGTGCCCCCCTACACTCCTATGTATAAATGTAGTAACAGTCAGGTGTGCCCCCCCACAATCCTTTGTAGAAATGTAGTAACAGTCAGGTGTGCCCCCTGAGTCCTATGTAGACACGTAGTAACAGTTATGTGTGCCCCCCCAATCCTATGTAGAAATGTAGTATCAGTAAGGTGTGCCCCCCCCAATCCTGTGTAGAAATGTAGTAACATGTATGTGTAGGTATAATAACAGTGGAGAACAGATTACCTGAGCTGGCCAAGGTAGCAGGATAGATTGTAGCATGTGTACAATATGCAGGTCTGCATGTGTTAGGTTGGTGTCTGTTGTATATTGTGTGTGAGTGGTCAGTATGTATGCATGGTGAGGTTTGTCCTGGTGGCCATTGCCCAGTAATGCTGATGACAGGGACAAGTTCTCACAACTGCAGTGCCAAACACAATGCTTCCCAGTATAACACATTCCAGCAGTAAGCCATAGTAAATGTTTGGAAGTAATATGTGTCACCATCTAAAAGATGGACATGGCATGAATGCTGGCCCAGATATACAAGCAGTACACAGGGGGGGAAGTACCCCAGACAGTGTATAATATGTAACTGTCAAATGGCCACACCCTTGGAATTGTACATAGATGTTTGCAGCACATTATCTGGACTTGTAGTAGGCAATATCAATGTCATCTGGCCAAACACTGGCAGACCACAAAGGTCATAGGAATGATCTATTGCGAAACAGCTGTCCCTGCAGAAGCCAGCATAAGTGGAATGGCCCATGCATATATGTGAGTCAGATACAAGTAGTGTCCATAGCACACATGCACCCAGCTCACCCCACTGCCACCCACAGGTACCTCTCTGGTCATATCCCAACAGTTGGGAATGAGTACAATATGACCCCCACCTGTGTATGGCAATAGCAAAAGAATGCAGCATGCTGAGCAGGTGTCCCACGCAGGTGTGTCCCTAGCTGTAAGCATCACCCTGCCAGCATCCAACCACTGGATAAATACTGACAGAATGCATTGGCATGAACACCTTGCACACCTACCCTGTCACCCCAGGGGAATATAGTGTATCATAGTCTGGGACTGTAGGACTGACAGAATGCAAAAGCTGGCTACAGCTGGCCTGCATCACTACCAAATGGCCTACAGTCCTCTGCTAAAGGCCTGTGTCTCATCCATACTGCCAATGTATGTTATGTCATGGACTCCCAAATAACAACATAACACAGTCCAGAGAACCCAAATGCAAGGCCATGTGGACAAATCACAGTAACATGTCCATGTCCTACTGCATGAACTGAGGACCAACACCAAATTACTGCTGTGATGAGGTGATAACTATAGGGAAAATATTAGATAATGTTTGCATAATGTATGGAAGAGGATAGAATAATGGGGGGGGTGGGGGTGGGAGCATGGACGGCATGGAGTGTGTGCAGTCCAAAACTTAGCCATGTGTACATAGGTTCATAGGTTCATAGGTAGGTACTAGGCTATTGGCCCAAGGGCCTAAGTAAGCCTAGCCAACAAGATTCCCTAGCTTACACCACCTAAGAAAGTTAATTTCCTGTGCCCCTGTTGAGCAGAGCCAGAGAAGTGATCCCCGGGGTGTATTTCCTATTTTCCATCCATTAATCAAGATTATTCTTGAAGAGTGCTAATGAGTAACTTTGCCTGACACAGATGGGTAGCTTGTTCCAGAGTATAGAAAGTCTCTGGGACAGAAATCTATCCCTCCAGCATGTCCTGTTTATTGTGGTGACAAGGTTTAAGTCCCTAGAGCATGTAGCTTGGAGTGATTGGAATTTCTTTAGGTGTAGCATGTCCAACAGCTCTGGGTTTAACATAGCTTTGTATGTTAGGCAGAGATCTCCTAGGAGTAGGCGATATGCTACAGAGTAAAGCTGGCATTTTTTGAGATGGTCAGTGTAGGGCATCTGTTTGAGGCCACTAATCCTCTTTGTGAGGTACTTCTGTGGCCTTTCCAGCTGCTGCAGATGTCTTGTGAGGTACATTCCAAAAGGGGTGTTGTACTCTATAATGTGTCTAATGAGTGCTGAGTAGAGGGGAACAATGATCTCTTTTTTTCCTGGATGAGAACCCTTTTGTGAGGAGGTGTGTTACATAGAACGATTTCCTGACTACTGTGGTGATATGATTATCAAAGGAGAGGATACTGTCCACCTGGGTCCCAAGGTCTCTTATCACACATTTGGCATTAAGTAGACTGCCGTTTATGTGGTAGTTCATGGGTACAGAGGTTTTACCAAAGCGGATGACAATGCACTTTTTGGCATTGATCTTGAGGCCATGCCTCTGAGGCCCTTCTGTAGGATGTCCACATTATTTGGGAACTTGACAATGACTCCTAGTTTGCAGTCATCTGTGAACTTCACTAGCCAGAGGCCTTCTGTGTTCGCCTGTACATCAGAGAAGTAGATACCAAACAGGAAAGGTCCCAGGACCGAACTCTGTGGTACTCCACTTGTCACTGATTTGAAGTCAGATTTGAAGTCTGCAATTTTTACAGTGTGGGTTCTGTCAGTGAGCCAGTTGGCAACCCGTCTTGTGACATAAGGTGAGTTTAGCTATAATTCCAGAATCGGGAATGGTGTTGAAAGCCTTAGCGAGGTCAAGATAGGCTGTGTGAACCACCTTACCCTCGTATATGGATTTGGTGACTGCCTCAAAGAAGTCGATCAGGTTCAGAAGGCATGATCTGACTTTCACAAACCCGAACTGGGTGAGGCCTAGAGTTTGAAGGTTACCAATGTCTTTGTTTATGAGCTCCATTATGATACGTTCCATGGCCTTGCAGACCAGGCTCGTCAGGCTAATAGGATGATAGTTCCCAGGAGCAGTGGTGGCTCCCCCTTTGTAGAGTGGTGTAACTGTTGCTGTGCACCATTCAGTGGCCACAAAGCCTAACACGAGGCTATGATTGAACGTGGTGCTTAGGTGGGGAGCCAGTTCGTTTTGAAATTCATGTAAAACGCAGCCTGGGATGTTGTCCGGTCCCATGGATGCTGTGTTTTTGGTTTTAGAGAGTGTAGCTTTTACCTGCATATATGTGATTGGAGGGACTCTGCATTCTTCCTGTATAGATATGGGCTCTTTAGGAGGTGGGGGGGGGGGGTAAAGTTAGCACTGAACCTATCTGCCAGGATGTTGGCAATATCATTTGGTTCTGTAATTTTTGTGCCGTTGTGCTGTAACTCAGAACAGATCTGGGTATTGCCATTGAGATTCCTGACATAGCTATAGAATGCTTTGTGGTTAACCTTAGAATCAGTAGCAACTTTGTTTTTGTAGCTAGCTTTGGAGGATCTCATAAAGGATCTCAGCTTCTTACTGAGGCTGACCAGGGAGCTCCCTCACTCATGGGATTTTACTTCCTTTTGCAACATCTTCTTCCTTCTGTTGTAGACTTTGTTTATGGCAGGGGACCACCAGATTGGCTTCCTTTTTTTGGAGGATAGCGTCTTGGGCCTGTTTGGGATAGCACAATCCATGCACTCGTGTAAGTGCTTATAGAGTGCATTTGTGTAGGATTCAGCTGTCGTAACTGTATTGTCCATCTGTATGGGTGTCATGAAGTTCACCTCTTCTGTCTTAAGAAGCATGAAATTGGCTTTGGAGAAATTTTTTACCATGGTTTCCTTAATGGTGGGTGGGGCCGGGATGCGGATATCTAGGGTGATTAACTTATGGTCAGATCTGACCAACGAGGAGTTGACTTCAAGTGTGGAACACCGGTCACTCATATTGATAATGACTAGGTCTAGGATATTGTTGACCCTGGTAGGGGTGTGGATAAGTTGATCCAGGCATTGGAATTTATGAATTCCAGAAAGTGTTGAGCGAAGGAGTTGGTACATGAGTAGTTTTCCCAGTTAATGGTGGGGTAGTTGAAATTGCCCATTATTAAGTGTTTGGTTGAACCCTAATATTTTCCAGTATATCAAGAAAAGAGGCGTGGGAATCCTGAGGCATGGAGGGGGATCTGCAGCAAGCTACAATTTGGATTGTAGTTTTGCCCAGAGTTAGTTGCTCTTGGATAACCTCAGATGAATTATGCTGCGCAACTAGACTGGAGGTGTGGATATCCTTAATGAATATGGACACACCTCCACCTTTGGTGTTCTGGTCCAGGTTAGATGGCTGAAAAGTGTGGTATGAGTTATAGCCTGGTAATGCAGGGGTGCTCTCTAGAGCCTTGAACCAGGTCTCAGTCACTGCACAGATATCGATTTTCTCCATTTTAAGAAGTGCCCCGACTGAGTGTATTTTGAGTTTTAGATTTCTAGCATTAAATAGCATTACCCTCAATTTTTTCTTGCCCTATCCCAGGGTGCAAACACAAGAATGGGTGGCAACAAACCTGCTCATAAACCACAATGTGTAGGGGTAATGTCCAGAATTATGACCCCTGCCTCTGGGTAACCTGTGTGAATTTGTACAGCTGTGAGGTATGGCCAAAGCAGGATATGGCCATATTGTCACGTTGATGGATGTACAAGCATGGGATCCTCTGCTACCACTGTATCAACGTGCTGAACCATTTACATAGACCCAGGAGCAAGTGTCTGCAGCTTCCCCTCCAGAATGGCATGAGTGTGCAAGAATATGTAGGCTGCTGACCACAATACTGGACACAGCTGCATTCACCCTGTGTTCCCCAGGACATCACTGCAAGCAAATATGTCTACCTGACATAAAACATCATGGTGTATAACAGTACATATGTCTGAATATCTCTGCTAACACCAGGACCATGTAGCAGAAGCAGCACAGGCACAATTACCTACAGTAACCAACTATCCTTTGCCCTTTTTTTTCACCCCATATTGTAAACTGATCTACAGATATCCTGAAGAAACAGTTTGCTAGCTGTAGGTGTTGAACACAAAAGTCTGCACTGGAGTAAAATCTACCTGGAATGGATTCACACATTCAGTACAGAAGGTCATACTGGGCATGCTTCCACACTTAAAGAAATGAAGCCCATGTCTGGCAACATCAGTGAACCATACATATCTGACAGTCACGGATGTTAGTGCATACACTCCTCAGTACACACCAGTCATGCTTTGCACAAACATTGGATTGGAATAGACACATATATCCAAGGACAACACACTAAAATAGGCCAAAAGTACACATACATAGATGTGTGGAAGAGAGTGACAGTGACAAAGAGCCTTCCATCAGGAGGCCTGTCCCACCCAGCACACATCCAATTGGCTAAAACCACATGATGTGCAAATGCCAATCACCGTAGATATTTGCCTCTGAAATCCCTCAGCATTATAGTGTCTCTGGTGCTAGTGCTAACTGTGCAATATGACTGTACAAGTCAGTAGTCATCTAGCAGTTGTATACACGTACCTGTGGAATATAAACCTGTGTGTGCCTGAGTGTGGTGTGTCTGCCTCTAGATGAATGGGTTTTGGCCCATGCACAGACACTGCACTGCCCAGTGCCCTACTATGGCAAGCCTGCTGATGTCATCACCTTAAAATACACCTTTGGGGAAGTAGTAGCCCAGTCATTTCCGTGGCATGTCCTATAACTGCATAATGCTGTAGTGTGATGTACTAGTTAGGTAGGAGTTCTAATCCCAGATGTGGCAAGTGTGTGTGTTTGTGTAGGGGTCAATGCTTTTTAGGCCAGTCACACTCACTAGAATTTATATAATGCTGTAGTGTGATAAATTAGTTAAGTAGGAGTTCTATTTCCAGACATGGCAAGTGTGGATGTTTGTGCATGTGTTTGTTTGACTGTGTAGAGTGCAATGCTTTTGAGACCATTCACAGTCACTACAACCTCCAGTGCCCTTTTTTGGCAAGTGTGCTGATGTCATTCAGTTTGAAATACACCTTTGGGGAAGGAGTAGCCCAGTAATCTCTGTGGCATGTCCTATAACTATATAATGCTGTAGTGCGATAAATTAGTTAAGTAGGAGTTCTATTCCCAGACATGGCAAGTGTGTGTGTTTGTTTATCTGTGTAGGGAGCAATGCTTTTGAGGCCAATCGCAGTCACTACAACCTCAAGTGCCCTTCTTTGGCAAGCGTGCTGATGTCTTTCACATTGAAATACACCTTTGGGGAAGGAGTAGCCCAGTAATCTCCATGGCATGTCCTATAACTATATAATGCTGTAGTGTGACAAATTAGTTAAGTAGGAGTTCTATTCACAGACATGGCAAGTGTCGATGTTTGTGTGTATATGTGTGTTTGCCTGTGTAGGAAGCGATGCTATTGAGGCCATTCACAGTCACTACAATCTCTAGTGCCCTTCTTTTGGCAAGCCTGCTGATGTCATTCACTTTGAAATACACCTTTGTGGAAGGACTAGCCAAGTAATCTCCATGGCACATTCTATAACGTGTAATGCTGTAGTGTGATAAACTACTTAGGTAGGAATTCTATTCCCAGACATGGCAAGTGTGTGTGTGTGTGTGTGTGTGTGTGTGTGTGTGTGTGTGTGTGTGTGTGTGTGTGTGTGTGTGTGTGTGTGTGTGTGTGTGTGTGTTTGTGTAGAGAGCAATGCTTTTGAGGCCATTCATGGTCACTACAACCTCCAGTGCCCTTCTTTGGCAAGCCTGCTGATGTCATTCATTTTGAAATACACCTTTGGGGAAGGAGTAGCCCAGTAATCTCCGTGGCGTGTCCTATAACTGCATAATGCTTTAGTGTGATGAACTAGTTAAGTAGGAGTTCTATTTCCAGACATGACAAGTGTGGATGTTTATGTGTTTGTGTGTGTGTTTGTTTGTCTGTATAGGGAGCAATACTTTTGAGGCCATTAACAGTCACTACAACCTCCAGTGCCCTTCTTTAGCAAGCCTGCTGATGTCATTCACTTTGAAATACACCTTTAGGGAAAGCTTACTCCATGGTGCGTCCTATAGCTGCATAATGCTGTAGTGTGATAAACTAGTTAAGCAGGAGTTCTATTCCCAAACATGGCAAGTGTGGGTGTTTGTTTGTCTTTGTAGGGAGCAATGCTTTTGAGGCCATTCACAGTCCCTACAACCTCCAGTGCCCTTTTTGGCAAGCCTGCTGATGTTATTCACTTTGAAATACACCTTTGCGGAAAGAATAGCCCAATAATCTCTGTGGTGCATCCTATAAATGTGTAATGCTTTAGTGTGGTAAACTTGTTAGGTAAGAGTTCTATTCCCAGACATGGCAAGTATAGATGTTTGTTTGTCTGTGTAGGCAGCAATGCTTTTGAGGCCATTCACGGTTACTACAACCTCCAGTGCCCTTCTTTGGCAAGCCTGCTGTCAGTCACTTTGAAATACACCTTTGGAGAACCAGTAGCCCAGTATCCTTTGTGGCTCGTCCTATAACTGCGTAATGCTGTAGTGTGATAAACTAGTTAGGTAGGAGTTCTATGCCTAGACATGGCAACTGTGCGTGTGTAGGGATCAATGTTTTTTGGCCATTTGCAGGCACTATGCACACCTACAAATGGAGAACATTGATAGCTATGCACTAACATAGACCTGATCCAAGCCTCCAGAGAGCACCCATGCAATACCAGCTACAGCGTTCACCACACCTGTTGGCCACCAAACCAGGACCAAAACAATAAAGGTGGATTAGTGTCCATATTCACACCGCCAGGCAACTTGCCCAACAGAATGTGTCTGAAATACCCCTGGTGCAACTAATAGCAGGTTAGACTGCATTCCAAATTGTATATCTTGCTACAGATTCCCCACCATGCCCTATGATGCACACTACAGCCTTTGAAACATACTGTGAATTATTATGCTGCAATAAAACACCCGAATACTGGGTGACTTACACTACCCTTCCATTAACTTGTAAAACTGCTTGTGTACCAACACGTGTGCCCAATCGTTCTTGGAAGTCATAATTCCCAATACCCTGGATCAAGTAACCCATAGTCCCACCAGGGGCTCAAATATAATAGACCTGGTCATTACTAAAATGGGACATCAATGATCCACACCTACGGTCACCCCATCAGTGGTCAGATATGCCCATGAGCTAATCACCCTTAACATCAACATCCCTCCTCCACACCCCAGTAAGGAAACCTCTATAACACACATCTCCAAAGCCAATGCTATGCTACACATGTCAGGCATGGTTAACATCATGACACCCATGCAGAAGAGAACTGAAAGGACAATTGCTGAATCATACATAAAGGTACTGCATGAGCACATCCACTCATGAATGAATCGTGCCATCCAATATTGAACCAGGATGCTCCCCATCCAAGAAAAGGGTGCCAATGTGGTGGCCTCCTGCCATAAACATACTGTATAATAAAAGGAGGAAACTCTTGCACAAATGGGGGACTTTCCAGGATGCAAAATACCCCCTTACCAGCTACAGTAAGTGGCAGAGACCCCTCATAACATCCACCAAAGCTAGTTACGAACATAATATAGCCACAGATGCCAAAGACAACTGCAAGCTGTTCCATAGCTATGTGAGGAATCTAAATGGCAATACTCAGAACTGCTGTGAGCTAAAACAGAATGACACTAAATCTACTACTCCCAAGGATATTACCAATATCCTAGCAGATTGATTCATTGCCAACTGCACCCACCTCCCAACCCCTAAAGAGTCCATCTCAACATGGATAGATTGCCATATGCTGGTACTAATGGCCACATAGGTAAAAACCACACTCTACAGAGCTATGACAACAGCAGCCATGAGACCAGTCAACATCCCAAGCTGTGTACTACATGAGCTACAACTTGCACTTGCACCTCACCTACATGCCATGCCTAATCATAGCCACAGGCTTCATGCCCACTGTGTGGCACACAGCTACAGTTATCCCAGTTCACAAGGGGGGATCCACCTTGGATTCTGGGAAATACAGCCCCAGCAATATGACGTGCCTGCTCTGAATGGACATGGAATGTATTATCATGGAAATTAAAACAAAGGTACTGGCAACCTGCAAACACTCGACCCTAACCAGGCTTGGTTTGTGAAGGGCCAATGATGTCACCTCAACCTGAATGACAACTGTGAATCCATCTCCAGAGCCATGGACAAGGGTAAGGTGGTTCACATAGCCTATCTGGACCTTATCAAGCCCTTCGACACCATCCTCCAGTTTGGAATCATAGATAAATGTATCAAGCTGGCCATTACTCCTGGTGTCACTTGATGGGCTGCCAACTGCTGTACTGACACAACCCACACTGTAAATGTAGGTGACATCAACCCGAACCCCAGACAAGTGACAGTTGGAGTACCTTATGGTTCAGTCTTGGCACCGCCCTTGTTCGGCATCTACTGCTCTAAAGTACAGTCCAACAGTAAGGGACACCGGCAAACAAAGGTTGCAGATGACTGCACACTGAGAGCCAATATTAAATCCCCACATGATGTGGATATTCTACAGAAGGGCCTTTTAGAAAGACATGCTTGGTGCCTGATCTATGGCCTCAGGATCAATGCCAAGAAATATATTTATCCCCATTGGGAAGGGACATGTGCCTGTGAAGTACCACATAGGAGGCAGTACACTAAACACCTAAAGTGTGATAACAGACTTAGAGACAGAGGCGGATGGTTGTCTCACCTTTGATAACCACATCGCCATAACAGTCAGGAAACCCACCTATGTGGCACACCTCCCACTAAGTGCTTTACATCCAGGAAAAGGAGCCCATAGTCCCACTGTAGACATCTCTCAGTAAACCCAGTGCAAACTACAATGAACTGTTATGTATGTACCTCACAAGATATTTGCAACAAGAAGAGAGGCTGCAGACATGCCTCACAAAATGACTACAGGCCTAAACTGATGGCCTATGCTGACCGTCTGAAAATCATCCAGCTATACCCTGTCACATATTGTGTTCTCAGAGGCGATCTCTGCTTAACATACCATGTCAAACCCACAGCTGTTGGACATGCTACACTTAGAGAATTCCAAACCTTCACAGCCACATGCTCCAGCGATCCAAATCCTGTCATCACAATGAACAATGCATACAGCAGGGGATGTGTTCCTGACCCAGAGACTTCCCAGACTCTGGAATACACTCCCCATACATGTCAAGCAGAATGCCTCTTTGGCCCTCCTCAAACAAAACATGCACGGTTGGATGGGAGATAGGAGATTTACCCCAGTGATCATGTCAGCTGCCCTGCTAGACAGGGGTGCAGGGAAGTATATATTGTGGGAAGACATAGCCATAGAATTGTCATGTCTAGGCATGTATAGGCCCTAGGGCCAATAGCCTAGTATCGATGTATGACCCTATGAATCTATGAACTACACTTTCCATTCCCCAACCTTGGCAAGGTTGCTGATGTCATTCACTTTGAAATACACCTTTGGGAAATGAGCAGCCCAGTAATCTTTGTAAAGTGTCCTACAACTGTGTAATGCTGTAGTGTGATATACTAGTTAGGGAGGAGTTCTATTCCCAGTAATGGAAAGTGTGGATGTTTGGGTGTTTGTTTTTCTGTGTAGGGAGCAATGTTTTGAGGCCATTAACATTCACTACAACCTCTATTGCCCTTCTTTGGCAAGCCTGCTGATGTCATTCACTTTAAAATACACCTTTGGGGAAAAAGTAGCCCAGTAATCTCCATGACATGTCCTATAACTGCGTAATGCTGTAGTGTGCTGTACTAGTTAAGTAGGAGTTCCAATCCCCGACATGGCAACTGTAAGACTTGGCGTGTGTCTGTGGTTGTCAACAGTATCCTTTGTGGAGGTGGCCGTGAGTGTGTAACAACTGGACTCATTGTGGAGTGGGTTTTGCAAATTTCTTATATGTTGGGCCTATTATATGTCACAATGTCCACCTTACAAGGATAACAGATGTCATACAGCAAATAGACTGGGGTTGACAATCCATACCCCTACATGTGACATCATGCTCTGGCGAACAATTTAGGCAATCCTTGTATTACCCAGATAACACTCTCAACCCATGTCTCATACACAAACACACTTGACTAGGCAACACCACTTTGTTGGTAGTTCCCTGCATATTGCCCACAGATAGCAACCATGGTGTGATTGCAGTAGACTACAGAGGGCATGGCATCCTGCCCCACCACTACAATAGGCACATAATTGCATACAGTGCTTCTTCACTATGTTCCCCACTGGATGCCTGCAACAACTGTAGTAGCATCAAATGTAACCCAGAAAGGACATGCCATGCCTTAAGCACATGCCCTGTATGGACAGATGCCACTGTCCCCAGGGAATACCTGTATCATGCTGTCAATGTAGGTGCAGGGTCAACCTGGTGTCCATTGCCAGTTCTCACCACATGATGCCAGGAATGGCACATCTGATGATAACGATCTTTGTACACAACATGCCCCAGACACACCAGGTACACTTCCATATGTCACAGAACATGCATGTGGGATGTGTGCACATCCCAGACACTGTCCATGTCAATGACTATAGAACACATGCATGGCAAGCATTGCACAGCACTGGCCACCCACAATAGTAACCCAGATGACTGGATGGTGAATACAATACCCACCTTGTGTGAGCCAATCTAGACACTACACCCCTGATGCACACTGCAGACCATTTTCAGGTAGTCTAATGCCAAGGTATACCCATTACCTAGCCTTGTACAGCCTTCTGGCACAGTCAACCATTACACACCTGTGAAGCAATGCACCCATACATGTCAGCACTGGTAACCTGTGTCTGTGTGTGTGTGTATGTGTGTGTGTGTGTGTGTGTGTGTGTGTGTGTGTGTGTGTGTGTGTGTGTGTGTGTGTGTGTGTGTGTGTGTGTGTGTGTGTGTGTGTGTGGAGTATGATGATTTCAACCCCATTCACACTCACTACACCTCACATTGGCCTACTGAAGCATGCCTTCTGATGTCAAACACCTTCACATACCCTTTGCCCATATATCATCCTGATAACCCCTGTGGTGCATGTGATACCTGTGTATTACTGTATTGTGACAAACTAGCTAGTTAGGAGGTCTAATCCCGACCCTGCCAACTGTGTTAATGTGTGTGAGTCCCTGAGAGAGTGTGGCTGTGTTGACATTGACACCTCTTCATGTGGACAGGCACGTGTACTACACCTACCTTATTCCTCCCATATCACTGTTGCAGATGTCACTCACCATTAAATATACATTTGGACATCCCCCCAGCATGTAAGCTCTGTGGCACATGCAATAACTGCATAGACATGTGATAGCAATACATAGGCAGGGGTTTGAAACCCTGTACTGGTAAGTGTGTGACATAAACATGCTTAGGTTTTACTCTCCCACCCCCTCCCTGTCTTACTTTGTCTCTGTCAGTCTTTCTCACTCCCTCTCTGGTGGATGTGGAGAAGTACACCTGCTTTGCTTAGGGAGCAGCTTGTGTTTTGCAAGTGATGCTCATGATCAGCTAATGGGCTATGCACAAATTGCAGTTCCCCGCAAGCTGATTGCATGTGAACAGCTGTGGTAATATTCCCATAGCCAATTGCATGGAAACACACTCCTATACCTAGGAACATCATGTGGGTGTTGGGCCTTTTCATTCACTGTGAGCAGGACTTGATGTCAGTGTTTGTCAAACAGCATCACAGATGGCATTGGGAAAGACCTCTAACAATATACACTGTGGAGACAGGCCAACAAACAGGTGGGAGATGTGCCAGACATGACAACAGAATTAAGTGTTGCTCTTCTGCATTTGGAGTAATGTTGGTTTAACAGGGTTTGTGTGGATATGGCTGGTCTACATGATTTAATACCTGTCATGACAGTGTTGTGTGTTTGAGGAAACTTCCACCTGTTGGGTTATCTGCAAATTGGGCAGTGTTTGGAGTCTTATGTTTCCTGTGTTACTCACAGATCACCTATCTTAGAACTTCAGAAGCATAGTCTGAGGATTGCAGTTAGTACATGGTGACAACCATGAGAGTTACTGACTTAATATCCCTCATAGGACATATGTCACAACAAACCCTATTACAACAGTAAATGTATGAGGGTGTCACAGCAACATGCCAATATTGGCCCAGTGTTTGTGGCTCTAGCCACAAGTCTGTCAACCTTTGTACATATGTTATGCAGTAAGAGGTGCATGTGTTCTGCACACTATTATTTATTGACATCAAACCTGATAGGAAGCCAGTCAGATATCAGACTGCTAGAAGGATGAACACAGGATAGCAGCAGATTTCTTCAGCTCCACCAATTTCATTACATTGACAGGAATTAATTACTTAAAAAATTAATTTTTGAAGTAATTTTCTTTCTAAATATGTTTGTTTTATATAGTTCTTGAACTATATCTAAAAAAGAAAGGAAATCTTAATAATATTCCTGTCAGAAATTACTTTGGAAATTTTCCTGTCAGTTTATCAGTCTGAAATGAGTTCCAGTAAGACAAATTCTCAAGACTCCAGCATCAAGAAAGAACTTCAGTCTCTGATAATTATAGTCCAGCAACTTACTGCTAAGATGGATAAAATGGATACTAAAATAGACACTATCATAGAAAAAACTACAAAACAAATAGACTTGTTACATATGGACCTGCAACAACAGAAGATCCAGATGACAGGCATAGAAGAAGCTGTGAATGACATGGAAAATAGAATACAAGAAGAGGAAATCAACATTGAGTTTCTGCTGAAACAAAATACACATTTACAAACAAAGCTGGATGACCTGGAAAATAGATCTAGGGGCAATAACATTAGGATTTTTGGACTGCCAGAAAATATTGAAGGTAACAATATTACTTCTTTTCTAACAACATGGCTCCCTAAAACTTTAGATTTACCAGAAGCACTCTCTTTTGGTATCAAAAGAGCACATAGATCTATAGCTAATACTAACTCTAACAAAAACTATCCTAGATCAGTTATAGTTAGATTTCTATCATCTTTGATAAAGAGATGGTTCTTAAATCTGCTTGGGCTAAAGCTCCTGTTAAGATTAATGAAACAACTGTGCATTTTGACAATGACTATTCTTCCATGGTATTAGCTAAAAGAAAAGTTTTTCTGCCACTAATAAGGGAGCTTAAAAAAGCACAGTTTAAAACATACCTTCTGTTTCCTGCCAAGCTTAAAATCTTCCTTCCTGATGGTCTTAAAATTTTCAATGACTTAGACTCTGCTTTACTGTTTATCAAAAAAAATAAGATTTTGGAAAAAATAGAAGAAATGGAATGGGCTAGTCCTTCGTTAAAGAGACTGGCAACTGAAACTTTGTGGAAGACTTCAGAGAAGAAGAAGAGACTAAAAAACAAATTATTTGTACTATGCTTTTTTTTTCTCTCTCATCATTTTATTTTAATATTAATCTTTTTAAATATAGTTCCTGCATTTCCAAGAAGCAACAAATATTTTGAAAAAGATTTAATCAAAGTTATTCTCTGTGTGCAAAGAAATGTTTTGTTTTATAACTAGTCAAAATATCTGGAGATTTAATGGCAAGCTGTGATTTAACTTGTTTCTCTTTCTGAAGAGGAAAAATAAGGTCAGTAATTTGATACATTTTTTTTCCTTTAAAAGTTTATATGTTCTTCAAATGCCATTCCTAATTATACTTTCTTGATTACACTGCTTATGCTTGTTTGTAAATAATCTGTCATGCTTTAACTAATAATAATTAGAACTAAATAATAGTAAATAATATGTTTTATTTTTAACTCTATTAATATAAACAGTAAGTAATATTCTATTGTATATACTTCTTATAGCTTTCTCTTACATTTTTTTATTTCTGCCTTACACCCTTTTACTTTCTACTCTCTTTTTCTTTTCTTTATTAATATATAGAAATACTTTTGATCATATAGACACAGTAAATAATAAGATTTGCATAGGAGTTGAGTTGGGACAAAAATGTTGAGTTTTGTTACTTATTAATATTTTTGGGCTTGATTTCACTTACATAGAGTCTGTAATAACCTGTAGAATGCATTGTGAAGGTTTTGTCATGTTTAGATGCATTTACACTGCTAAATGAATGTTTGTCACTAGTTTTTAATAAGTTTCCCGCCAAAATGTTAAGAGAGACAATCTGGGATGTGGGCTGTCTCATGCACAGTGTCCATGAGCTACTTCAAAAGCTTCAACTCTCAGAATTCTCACAGAGAAACTGAAAGCAGCAGATCTCACCTTTGACCTAGATATCACACTGACACATCACAGATACAGGAATAGCAGATTAATAATATGTGTTAAAAACATATGTCCCAAACATATACATTACTATAACTCATTTAATTCATCTGATTGACAAGTATAAATAATTTTATAACTCTATACTGGAAGAAATTGTCATGTGTTATATTTTAAAGCAGTAGTATAGCATGTTTGTAAAATCTGGTTACTAAAATGTGTTTGCTGTGCATTATTTTGTATAAAGCAGACAGATTTATTGAAGAGACAGCAATGTAAGATGGTGCTCAGTAAAGATACAACTCAATGAGATCAGATATATATATATATTTATATGTGTGTGTGTGTGTGTGTGTGTGTGTATGTGTGTGTGTGTATGTGTGTGTGTGTTTGTGTGTATGTGTGTGTGTGTGTGTGTGTGTGTGTGTGTGTGTGTGTGTGTGTGTGTGTGGGTGTATGTAGATATGTATATAAATGTTTCTGAGAATCTGCTTAACTATGAAGTATGTTTTATAACAATTTCTATGAATACAATATTTTATTCTATTGGCAATAATGAGTTTGAGTAAATGCTCATATACAAGCAATTCAAGGTTTTTTTTGGAAGCTGTTAACTGTATTTACATGACAGAAAATAGATGCATCCTAATATATGTAATGTCTGAATCATATTAGCCAAAGTTTTTGATTCAAATGAATGTTAGAACTTATTTTTCTCTCCTCTTGATTTCTAACATCAAGATTATTTGAATGCTATTTGAATACAAGTGTTTTATATTACATGGATATATATAGTAGTATGAACAGTTTAAAAAAAAAAAAAAAAAAAAAAAAGGTTTATTTTAGTTTATATGATGCTGTTTTACCAAATGTGTAGTCTTGTCTTGCTAGATAATTGAATTGAAAACTGTCAACTTCAGTTAAATATAACTAGTATTAAATTGATAAGGTGGTAGCTGACGTACTGCTGCTTGAGTGGTAAATACTACTCTAAGTTGGAGTTTACAACTCCAGGCTGGATGCAAGGTTTAATCCTTACATTATTTTCACTTGTTCATTGTTATTTGTATATAGTTTTGACATCCACAATATATTTTGTACATTCATTGTCACTACAAACAAAATTGAATCCTATACGAAATCCCATAAGAGATTCAATAACTACAGCTATATTTAAAGGTACACCTAAAGGAGGAGATGTAACATTACTTATCTTGTTATTTTGATCATAAGATTCTTAAGTTTTAAAAATGCCAAATGACATCTTTAAAAGGAATTTCTTTAAACATTAATGGATTGAATAATCCATGTAAAAGGGCAAGCCTAATAAGATACATTAATTTACTTAAGGCCAACTTAGTCTTCCTACAAGAAACTCATCTCTTGAAAAAAGATATTGATAAACTAGCCACAAACAAATATACAGTATTGGTTAGTTCAGAACACACCCAGAAAAAAGAGGAGTGGCTATTTTATGGAATAAAAGTATGCCCATTCCTAAAACCATTAAGTCTTATCAGGATGACAAAGGAATGTTTTGTATGGTTACAATACAAATTAATGGGAAGACTTACACTTTAATTAATGTATATTGGATACCTGGAATTGGTATTAATACAGTGAAACATCATCTTGATAAGATCATATCATTCTCTATAGGAGATATTATTTTAGCTGGTGACTTTAATTGTATACTACATAAAAGTGATACTACCACTATAGGAAAGAGAAGAATTACATCTAATGCAAAACATTTAAAGGATTTTGCTAATTCTTATCATTTGAATGATATTAATAATCAGATAGATTCAAAATCATTACCATACACCTTTTTTCTAACAGATACAAAACTTATTCAAAAATAGATAGGGTCTTTATTTCTAACCAGATGGTAACAGATTTAATTAATTCCAAAATCATTTCATGTCCTATATCTGATCATAATTCAATTGTTTTTGAATTCATGATAAAAATACTCATAATGTTCAGATCAAAAGGATACCAGCATACTTAACTCAACTAAAAGACTATAAAGAATATATACTTTCAGAAGTAAAATATTTTTTAGACATAAATAACACTCCTGAAGTCTCCATTGTTTATGTTTGGGATGCCTTAAAATCATATCTATATGGACAAAGTATCAGATGGTATAATAATAAAAGGAAATCTTGGGATAAGGAATTGTTAGATATTCAAAGTAAATTAGACTCTTATAAACATAATAATAAAGAAAATATTACGGACAAGAAAATTATTGAAGAAATAAACAAACTAAATGAGAAATACAAAGAAATTTTAACTCATAAAGTTAAAATAACTTTAGAGAAATACAAGTTTTTGTCTTATTCAATAAGCCCCAAATACTTACATAGACTTAAAAATAAAACAAAAAGGTTGAATAAACAAAACCATATCAAAGAAATCTTTTCTCTAAGGAAAAAGAAGAATGTTTCTAGTATACTAGAAATACTAGATGAATTTAGAAATCACTTTCACAAAATTAACCATAATAATATTAACATGGAACCTAAAGATAAAATAAAGGAGTTTATAACCACAAATATGAATAAAAAACTTAATAAACAACAGATTAAACTATTGGACAAGAGTATTTCATATACAGAAGTTATTACACAAATAAATAAGCTTAAATCAAACAAAGCACCGGGTAATGATGGTATTATACCAGAGATATATAAAATCCTTTCTAAAAATACATATTCATTAATACATAAGGTTTTATTTTGGCCCAAACTGAGTTGATAACCCCCACAGCTTGGCAATATACATTTATTTCGCCAATTTTAAAACCTAATAAAGATCCAACTAGATGTTCTTCATATCGGCCCATCTCATTACTTAATGTTGATTATAAAATGTTTATGAATATCTTTGCTGATAGATTGAAGACAATCATTCCGGCATTATAGATATAGATCAGACAGGCTTCATTGTAAATAGAAATACTTTTGATAATATAAGAAGAACTTTAACATTAATAGATTTTGCAAATAGGAAAAAGAAAGATTTAACACTTATTAGTCTTGATATAAGTTCAGCATTTGATTCAGTAAGTTGGGACTATCTGTTTACCTTAATGAAGTGCACAAACTTCTCGGATGCATTTGTAAATCTAATTGAACATTTATACAAAGGAACGTTGGCTTATATTAAGGTAGGAACATATGTTTCACAAAAAATACCCATTCTTAAAGGTACAAAACAGGGATGTCCACTTTCTCCACTATTATTCACTTTAGTAATGGAACCTTGGGCTAATTTGATCAGAAACAGTACTGACATAGAGGGTTTTGAAATAGATGAAAATACAACATCCAAAATTCAACTTTTTGCAGATGATGTTCTAATTAGATCAGCAGGATCTAATTCTTCTATACAGTCTCTATTTGATAACATGATGAATTTTAAAAGTATTTCTGGTTTAATATTCAATGAAGAAAAAACTAAAATACTACCTATATATACACGAAAAAATATTCTCATTAGTGATTTTACTAAATATGTACCCAATTCAGGTCAGATAACTTATTTAGGTATAATACTATCTAAAGATATTAAATCTATTATATATAATAATTATAATACCTGTTTTCTTAATATACAAAATCTTTTTAATACCTGGAATAATATGTTTTTTTACTATGGAGGAGAGACTTACAATTATTAAAATGATAATATTCCCCAAGATTTTATACTTAATACAATCAATAATACTTCCACCTACAAAAATAATTATCAAGAAACTGAACACACTAATGTTAAATTTCTTATGGGCACCTAATAGACCTAGGATTGCATTAAAGAAACATACTAATAGCTGGTCTCAAGGGGTATTTCTTTTCCAGACTTTAATTTATATACTATCTCTTCTATTGTAAAAGTTATTACTTTATTAATACATCAGTCATATGTCACAAAATGGAAAGATTATTGGGAGCTAATTAGTATACACTTCATGAAAATCTCCTTAACACATAAAAATATGATTGTAAATAACTCCATGTTATGGTTACTAAAGGAATTTTGTACTTCACCTATTACACCTAAACATATGGTTTGTTACCCATTAAATATTATTATTAGTTATTGTAACTTTATATTCATGCACCCTAAGTATAGGGAATGGAATTTTATTGTATTTCCTATAATGTATACTCAGGGTATGCTTTTGTCATCTACTTCTGAAGGAACTCATTTAGCTATAGATAATGATCTAAAGTACTGGTATCAGTTGATATCTGATAATAAAGTTAAAATCTAGATTTCTTAAAACAAGAATTTGATCTAAGAGAAACTTGCTGGTTAGAGGTTCAGACCTTTAGACAACATCTCATTAATAAAATAGATTTAATGTCTATAACTGTTAAAGAATCTTTTCCAACACTGATTGATTACTTGATATTAAATTTACAACATAAAGTTTCTGATAAAGGTAAACTTTCATACATACATAAAGTTATCAGACAAGAAACTTTTTACAGTGTAGATTCATACTGGAATTATTTCACTTCTATTAATGGGGACCCACCAAATCAACAAGATAAACAATATATATTGGAATCTGCTTATAGAACTACGTATTCCATTGTCTGGAGACTTTATACATGGAAATTTTTACATAGATCTTTTCATACACCTTTGATGATGAATAAAATAAATAATAAAGATAATCTATGTAAGAGATGTAATGTAGAAATTAATGCTGACTGGGCTCATATGTTTTATGACTGTATAAAATTGAAAGAATACTGGAAGTCAATTAATGAATTTTTGCAGGCTCTTTTTACAGATAATTTCATTATTTCTAAATCTCTTATATTATTTAACACACCTGTACCTCAAAGTGTTAAAAAGGTTAAGCTTCCCTTGTTATGGTCTATTCTAGCAGCGGCTAGGAAAATAATAACTAGAAATTGGATTTCAGATACACCTCCTTCGTTCAATGAATTTAAAAATGTTATGAATATAGTGTGCCATATGGAAATAAACACAATTAGGACTAGAACAAATAGAAAAACATCTTATTTTATTGTATGGGATAATTTACAAAATTTGTTAAAAAAATTTTAATTTCAATAGCATGGTATTTTAGTTTAATTAATTGATCTGATTGTAGTGGATGTCTTTGTAAATACTTTAGTTGTTTTGTTGAATATTATAATAATACCTATTTTTAATTACTTGTATAAAATTGTTATGATATTTCTCTTATATGTTAAAACAATAAACCTGTTTTGAAATAAAAAAGATATCAGACTGCTAGACATGTTATGTATAGTAGGGGTTATTTCTGGGGACATAACCTGGGCATTCTGTGGTTGTGTGTACAGTACTGGGGTCTTTGTACTTATGGTGATTGTCGACAGTATGTGTATTGCAAATACGTACCTTGGCCTGTGTACAGACAGTGATAGATGTCAATGTTTTTGGTCCTGTTCTGTCTGATGTTACATGCTGCACCAGTGTATAGTACCCTATCAGCTCACATGTTTGTAGGGCCAAACACACGTGTCCCATACCACAGACAGGCATTGGACCACACTGTGTCTTGACCCAGTTTATGTAGGGTTAGTGTGTGAGTGGCACATATGAGGATGGTGTTTATCAGGCAGTCCATATAGTGTCATATTAACCTTGTGTACCACTTGCGGGTGTGGCTGTGTTCACATTGGTTGTGGGTATGTACTTTCTCACAGGTGTCTGTTACTCTGTGCTGTGACATACCTGTAGAGCCTGCTATATTTGCAGGTACATGTTTATTCCCCCCATACAAAATGTAGGCCAGTATTGTGGCAGCCTGCCTGTAGTTTGCACAGTGCTTTGTTACATGCCTAGCAGCTTAGTGTAATTACCCACTGTGATGTTATGTCCAGATATTTGCAAGACGTACTGCTGCCAGGCCACCATAACTGTTGTGTATTTCTGACAAAGCAGTGGGATTCTGTACCAATATATGGCACTAAATACTGGGTAGAATATGGCCATGTGACCTCTGCACCACCAGTTATTATGTGTCAGCACAGACAGGCGTGTGTGAATGCATAAACTGTGTTGGCATATGTAATCCAGTATTTATGTGATATACCCATGTAAATGGCTGTTAACATCCACATTGTCAGGCTTGGTCCACATGTCTCACACAAAGGGGATCTGTATATACCTCTGGACTGACCAGAGTGTGCCAGACTGTCCACATATATTGGTCATATCTCTGCTGTAGTCCACAGGATCATTACTGTGCTATCAGTGGTACTGTACTATGATATCCTTAGGTTGTCTGTCAGTAACCGATGGCGTACATGTCAATAGCAGATGTGACCTCCCACACACAACATGTCTGTTAAGACAACCCTCGTTACAGTAGCAACAGTCTGCATATATACCTGCAATACATGCATGACGTTCCTTTACACTAAGAGGTTGAGACTATTGGTACTGAGGTAGGACTCCACTCCATGTTCTGGACATATGGTAAACGTATATATATATATATATATATATATATATATATATATATATAGTGTTATATATATATATATATATATATATATATATATATATATATATATATATATATATATTTATACAGACATATGCATATCTACATACATTTATGGATATATATATATGTCTATATCTATATAAATATATATATGTACATATATATATATATACATATACACAGCTATATATGCTTACACATATACAGATATATAGATATATATGCACATATAGTTATGGATATCTACATATATATTGACATAGGTATATCTGCTTAGATATATATGCAAATATAGTTATAAATATCTACATATATATCGACATAAATAAGTATATCTGTACATATATGATGTACACACACACACACACACACACACACACACACACACACACACACACACATATATATATATATATATATATATATATATATATATATATATATATATATATATATATATATACACATATAGGGAGATCTATAAATGGCCATCTATATGATGCACTATACAGATGTGTATATATACATATATATGAATATATATGTGTATGTACATGTAGACGTATATCTAGATATATATATATCCATATCCTTGTCATGTGTAAACATTACTGTTGTGTATACCTTCCCAGATGTATCACATCGTATGTATCTGATATGTGTATATTTAGATATAAAAACATATGTGATGCAACAGTAATATCACTAACAAGTACTACACAATTGTAGAAGTCGGCAATTGTTCAATACTATTCAATATGTATACAGACAGATATATGGCAAAAACAACAACTGTCTTCACAGCTGTCATGGTGTAATGGTTAACTGTTGTGACTATAGTGTAGAGGGTCCTGGGTACAAGATCTATAAGGGCTGTTTATTTTGTAGTTTGGCAGAACAATGGCTGCTGGATTAAGGCAGTTTTGAGCAGCTTTAAGCATGTTTGCTTGGGTTTGTGCAGACAAGAAGTGCTAAGGTATGGTTAAATGTACGGGTGCTTACACCATGTAGGCTTCACTTACCAGTGCGAAAATTTGCTTACCTGTTATATTACAGCAATGTTGACTCCTGCTAAGCATGGCTCAGCCCTTGTAATCACTGCTCACATCCCAGTCTGCTGTTTGGCAATGACATCTGTAATAATTGTATGTAATGCCATGTGCATAACATGCATCTACATGCTGTCATTACAGTAGCAAGGGGTGTGAGTGTCATGTCTCGGACACTTGAGTATAGAAGACCTGTACATCACTCTTATCCATGTGAATGTGTTACATACAAGGGTAGTATCCTAGGTTATGTGCCATCATACTGGCATGTAGTGTATCATGCCATTACTACTGTTGACAGTGCTTTCCCAAACAAGAGTATATTGCTAATTGTAGTACTGGCAACAAGCACCCCTGCATGCATAGATGGACTCTGAGGCCTCTCTATCATGTTCCTGGTGTGTAAGCTGTGTCACAGTATATATCCCCTACTGGATAATGATCTGACATGTGGAAAGTAAGTGTAGACTACTGTCTGTATAGCACATGTCAGTGAGGGCTACCAACATGTAGTAATGGCATACATACTGGTGCCAGATGTCTATCTGTTGACACATTCATCCTACTGCATAGCTAGTTGGCAAGCTGAAGTCTATCAGTCCCTGTACGTGCAAATGGCAGGTATCCAGCTTGGATAGATACAGGAAACCTATTCTTGATTGACACTGACATGTCTGCTTAGCTGTGTTATAACTGGCACATATAGGACACAACACCCTGTACGCACCACATGCCACTGTTACCTCCACTACACTACCACAGTAAACAGAACATGCTTGGTTAGAGGTCTCCAACACAGACACTAACCATGTTTTGTAATACATGTTGCATACATGTCAACTGGATCACCTCACTGGCCATTTGCAGGAGACACCCAAAGGATTGGCTGATGCATGTCACTCTCACCTTGAGGGTCACCACAGTGGTTTCTGTAGATAGATTGCCTGCTGGCAACATGGCAGGTGGCATGATACCCCTGTACACACATCCCTACACTTCCCATCTCTCCATGGACAATAGCCAGGTACACACCTATGACCACCTGCAGCGATGCACCCCAGTATTGACAAATGTGTATGTGTGCATTACTGACGATATCTTTGTCTCTGTGTTAGTACACCTGTAGTTGAAAATACCATGAGGGCCTTCAAACCCACTGCAACACCCATTGCCATAGTTAGATGTGGCTGCTGCTGTACCGGACATTACATGTACCCTGTTGCACTCCTCTCCCTAACAACTACCTGAGCCTTGCAGTACCAGCACAACACTGTTGTACAAATGGGTTGATAGGCATGGGATACCCACTGAGTTCTGGCAAGTGTGTATATGTGTGCATGTGTGTATATCTGTAGGCTACAGCATTCCAAGGCTACATACTCTTATTACAGTATGCATTGCCACACAATATTATGGATAGTGATGTTGCTGCCCATAGGAGAGGCAAGACAATGCATCACCCTACTATACCTGTGGCATGTGCATTAGATGCATATCCCTGTAGTAACACTGTTGGGATGGACAATGGGTTGTATTGCAATCATGGTCAATGTGTGCTGGAGGTTATGTCAGTGTCATCATGGGTTCCAGTGTGTACAATATCCACAGTGGATTGTGGGTGCTGTGCACACTGTCATTACACCATGGTACCCCTGGTATATGTCCCATGTACCACTGTATGGTGACCACTGTTACGATCTACCATACAGGTAACTGATAACACAATCCAGCCCAGTTATGCATATGCTGTGTGCAGCCTACCTGTAACACATTGGGCACACTGACAAGTTAGCACTGATTGCCCCAGGTCTCTCGGATGTGTGTCTGCCTTTTATGTTTCTGTTAATGTGTATATAATGGTATGTCACACTATATATTGTCCATATACAATCATTACATCCCCCATTAAAATACTGTACATGCCTGGGGATGTTCTGCATGTAACATGTAACTTGGAACACACCTCATCCTAAATACTGTGTGGTGTGTGCAATGAAAGCCACACACATCAGTTGCACTACATACCTAGGTATGGGGTCTAGTCCCAGTGTTGCCAAGTAAGAGTGTGCGTGTTTGTGGAGGAATCTACTTCAGGTTGCTGATTATACATGTCCCAGGGGGTCACCTGTCTATGTGGTACAGGCAGTAACTGTTATACAGACCTGTGACATGTGTTCAACCATACCCAGGATATGGCACACCACAGCGCCACCACAGTGCCATACCCCTTGTGAGATACAACAGTAGACCATCCTCTGGCTGACACATGTACACCTACAACATACATGTGGCCTGCTGTGGTGTGATGTGGACAGTGCCTCTCCTGCAGTGCTGGGGCTGTTACTGCCACTATGGGAGCAGCTTGGTGTCCTTGCATGTCCATGTTGACTGTGAGATGTTGGCGTTGCTGGCCTACGTCCACACAGCCATCGCCCCACTGCCATCACCTGTTCTAGCACGAACAATCCATGGTAGATGAGGCCCACCATCTCACCCAACCATCTATCCATGACCTTGGTATAATCACAGAGGGCACCTGCAAGTTCATGGAAGTTGTCGCTTACAGATGAGAAAGCAGCCCTCTGCAGCCTCAGACCCTGTCTGGTGTTCAGTTCCATACATGCCTGCACCCTCATGACAGTCTGAAACATGTGTCTTGTGGTACCAGTTGTGGCACTTCTGCCATGGGCATTATGACCAGCGGCCCTCCCATGAGCACCCTGGTACATCTGCCAATGTGGTGTCCAGACACAGCAGATATAGATACCACACTATCCTGTGCACTGCCACCAACCATGAAATCACCCTCTGCTATGGCCACTGGTGATGGGGTATCTATAGGCACTGTGCCTGTGTGGGGGTTGAGATGGATAACAGGGAGATGTCAAACGATATTGCAATTTCAGCCTCTGACAACCCTGCCTGTGCCTCAACAGTCCTATCATCATTTTCGGTGTCTGTATGGACACCAACATCAGATTGCATGCAAGAGGGACCCTGACCCACCTTGCCACCTCTGAGGGGAAAAGAAGAAATGCACTTTAAGACCTGTATGGCATTGCATAACAAGGCACACATATACACAGACACACACACACACACACACACACACACACACACACACACACACACACACACACACACACACACACACACACACCTTGAAATTCCACCATAATACCTGAGTTTACAGACAGTCCCAAGTTTATTCACGTAAGTTCTCCATCCTGCATGACATTCGGTAGCATACACTCATTAATACCACTCATTAATGTATCATGCTTCTAAATGCCTAGACAAGTGATCACAGCACATGACCTGTTACTCCATTACCTCTTTGACTTGATTGGAGTAGTTTTACTAGGCCTTACTACTGTCATCCTGTGTCCACCGTGGGTATGTCCTAACATCGTGAGCATGGCCCCCATATGTTAGGGGGTACTACGTTCACTCAATAATGTCATGTACTGGAGTGTCATATATAACTATTAATCAGTAGATGCAAGATCTGCTGCTCAGTCTACTTATTATGTGGACAACAGCAATATATGGATACACTCCCTGGTGTTGTCTAGTAATTCCCCAATGCAACTGTGGTGCTGCATACATGGGTAGTCATTCACCTTTCTGATGATATGGTGTATAGTTTCCCTTCCAATGCTCGGTCCATGCTGCAAACCTTATTATACTATCAGCTGTCCTGAGATTACATATTAGATGAGTATTCCCGATGTCTCATGTGTCAGTCCATGTCCATGTACTGCACGATTCCAAAGGAAAGTATTGATGTATGAACATCCCCTCAATTATACATGTGCATACATGGACACCCACAAAAACACACATACATGCACACATACATCCTACATGCATCAACCCTCTCTACTCCACTATATTACATTACAGACAAAATAAGTCCCCCACCCACACACACACCTACAGGCAAGGTTACACAAAGATAGTACACACAGACCTCTCATTACCCATCTGTCAACATGCATAACATATGATACTCAACAGCATGCAGTGCAGCTATAGCCAATCAACGCTAGCAACAGTATAGATGTGTGTGTGATGCATGGGCTGTGTTAGGTGAATCCCCATCCCCTGGAAAACACTGCACCAATGTACACAGTATTGCTGTGCACCTGTTCTGCACCCTGCCATGTACTGTGCACCATACCTCACAGGTGTACACACCATTACTGACTATGCATTACTGTGTCAGTTATGTCTGCTCTAATGCTCACAGCCCCTATGTGTTTGTCCAACACATACCTGGGATGATATGTGGACAGATGTCATTTGTGAATGCCTGATGTCTGATTTACAGATCTAAACATCAGCGGTGCATGTATGACCGATACGATACTATTACACTGACAACCGTCAGACCTTACCGTGGCTATGGGGAGTGGACACACCCTTATTGATATGACACCCTCTTCCTTGATATGCCATGGGACCACATCACTGCATATATTAACATTACATGAGCCTGATATGTGACATATGTCCTGTACATTCAAATGCAGTGTCTAACAAATGTGTTAGTTCTGCTGATGTTGACCACGATGCATACGCTTCATGGGTGCATATGTGTGCACGCCCTTATCATGACGATTTGTTGCACCTACTGTTATGTGTACTACAGCAGTCACTATTCCTGGCAGGGGTATACTAGAATGGGCCATCTGCATTTGCCAGTATATGGTCAGTCTGCCCTACACATGTCCCCCAACTCTGCATGATTGCAAGATCAACTCATGTGCACATACCTTGGAGTTCACACACTGCCGTCACTATTGCTGTGGAGTCAGGGTTATGTTTGCCACAGTTCCTGAACCTGACTGTGTGCAGATACAGCCATACGTAACATCCTTAGGATACCTGCTGCCGTGCACTGGTGTGTCATGATGACACCCCCTCCCCACCTTCAGCATTTTTGCAGATGTTTGACAACTATGGCCTACATGTGTGTCAGTTTGCAGTGTCCCAAACACTGAACATCACATGTAACAGCCTAGTCCCAGCTAATGAATGGCAAACATACAGGTGTACACTGGCACTGGCACAGTACAGATGGGGATGGTGGGCCTGAGGTGGGATGAGGTGTTGGTTGTGCAGCACATGTATCTTACATGATACTGTCTGTAGGTTTCCAATGTGGTCATGGAACACCAGTACACATTGCATCACATGACTTTTGGGGACCTCTGCTGTTATACATACACTACCTATAGAGAGGTCTGTCTGATGTTTCCTGTGCTACAACTGTCAATTCTGATTACCCTAACCCATAGGCCACACACTTGCAGGGTCCAGACAATTGCTGACACGGGTAATGCACAGACAGTACTTGCTAGATATTCCTGAAACCACCTCAGTGTTGTGGCATGTTACTAGGCAGCCCACATGACCAGTTTGCAGTTTGCTACATGTGACATCATCTGTCTTGGATGGCCATCTGTTTATTTCCTACATCATTCCTGTCCCATACATCCTTGCCACATAAATGACTGTCTGCACTGTTTGCCATGTTACGGCTACATGTCCAACTCATGGGCGCTACCTGTTGGGTATGGGGCCCTCGTCATGTCATGTAAAATGTGTGCAAGCCATAGCTGCCTCTGTTGCAGGTAAGTGTGCACATTTGATGGCCAAATGTCTTGGACAGCAGACCAATACATGGTGTGACATTGAGGACATGTACTTGCTGAAAGGTGCAGTTCCATGCAAATGCATGCAGTCAGTACCTCAACAGTTGCTTCCACTATATTTTATCTGGAATGTGTGCACACATATGCACACATATGCTTCCAGTGTTTGTGAAGGTATGTATTCCCCATATTTGCTGCCCTAATCTACAATTCCATATTACACACTCATTGCTCATGTTGGGACCATATTGCAGGTTTTAAGGGTTGTGGACCACAGTATTATGATATGCCATAGTGTAGATCTGTAACAGTTGCCATTGTAGTACTGGTATATACACTGTTGAAGCACTATATAAGGGTGATGTTTCACACATGTCCCTACTGTAGGCCATTTGTCCCACCATTATGTTCATCCCAGTAGACATTTTGCAATGACAGGATGTTAGTTTTATTGCAGGTGTCTGACATACCCTTCAGATACACCATCATGGTCACCACTATGATGCAGTGTAGTTAACAACAACAATACGTGAACATGTATGGCATGCAATATGGGTAGGTGTTTTAGATGTGTGCATGGAATATACCATAGCCATTACATGACCAGTGTATTGGCAAGCATGAACATAAACCATACTCACCAGGATGCTGCCTTGGTGGTATACCAGAGGGACCTACGTAAGTGTGTGAGAGATGTGATGTCAGTTGACACAGCTGTGGCATTGCTACAGGGTGGGTGCACAATTACAGTACATCAACAGTACAAGTCCATAATACTACAGCTTATGCACATCTGTTTATTACTACTACACAGCAACAGACTATATATATATATGACATCTCACATATGCATGATCTACCTATACAGATGCAGATGGATATGCACCAGTAGTCTACTGATGTGCCCTGTGGCCTTAGCTGCATGCTCCTCTGCTGGTGTGGAAGAAGCACCCACCTCCACCAGTTGTTGGATGTGCGGGTGGGCAGGTACCACGAGGCTGGCGAGGAGCTCCTCAACACATGTTGGGGGGATGGATGGATGGCATGACCCCCCCACTGTTGCAAGGTGATCCCCCTGACTGCAGCAGCATGCCGATGGGCATTGCAAAGCAGGTTGCTGCAATGAT
>NC_056744.1:174733828-174793828 GCF_019279795.1 Protopterus annectens
TAGAAAATATTTTTTTTTTAAAACCAGTACAAACAATATAATGTTTGTATAAAGCACTTGTAAAATCTTTCTTTTTAATGTCATAAAGATGTTCTCTAATACAGGTCTTAAGGCATCTGTTGGTCATTCTGACATAAAAAGCTGGACAAGAACTACAAAAACTAATGTAAACTACACCTTTAGTGTCAAAATTGACACAATTAGGTGCAGTCAAGGTTCTGTCGTGAGATTCTACAATAATATATCGTCCCACAGAAATAAACCTACATATGTTGCAGTGGTGACAACACTGCATGCCTTTCTTAGTGGCAGTCATATTGTTGTTATAACTATAGTTAAGTTCTAGAATTTTTTTCAAACTGTGATTGTTTCTAGACACAAAGACAGGCTGGTCACCAACAACCTTAGATAAATCTAAATTTCCCCTAATCACCGACCAATTTTTTCTAACTAAGTTTTGTATCTGTTTAACATCACTACTCATATCAATAGAACAAATCAAGTTGGTGTTCAAATTACCCCCGTTGGTGGTGTTAGTGATAGTGGTGTTGTCGTGTAT
The DNA here is from genome assembly GCF_019279795.1 of Protopterus annectens. Lineage (NCBI taxonomy): Eukaryota > Metazoa > Chordata > Ceratodontiformes > Protopteridae > Protopterus > Protopterus annectens. The sequence goes on from NC_056744.1 coordinate 174,734,388, forward strand.
TTTCAAACTGTTGGGATAATCAAGCAATGCAGGATATTGCTTTGTCCGTCTATTCCAAATGTCATTACTGGTTTCAACCAGTAATGATTGGTGATATCCTCTGTCCAAGAACAAAGAAATGATGAATTCAAATTCAGCCACCAAATCAGATTGTTTAGAGGTCATTCGGCATGCTCTAATGAATTGGCCTCTGGGTATGTTTCTAATAATGTGCCTAGGGTGGTTGCTGGAAAAGTGGAGGTAACCGTTGGTGAAAGTCTCCTTTTGAAAAATGCTACTATGAAATCGCTTGTCGATGTCATCCCATTTTAGGCAAACATCTAAGAAATTTACCTTAAGACCAACAACACCTTTCACAAATTTTAAATAACTTGAAAAAGTTTTAACGTCAAAAGTAAAGGCATCAACTGTGTCAAGGTTTCCGTCAATAATGAAAAACAAGTCATCTATAAACCTACAATAAAAAGAAATGTTATATTTATTTTTAAGAAGGGGAATGAATTGGTGCTCCCACCATGCCATAACAATGTTGGCGTAGGCCAGAGCAGCTGGAGAACCCATAGCTACACCTCACTTTTGTCTGTAATAAGTTTTTCCAAATAAAAAAAAGTTGTTGTCTAGTATGAGTTCCAAAAAATTACAAATAGTAGCAATAGCATTGTTGGTAAACCCAATGCTATTGTGATGTAAAAAAACTTCTTACAGCCTCAATTCCCTCATAGTGAGGAATGCATGTGTATAATGATATCACATCCATTGTAAAAATAATGTGCCTGTTAGGATCAAAAGAACTTTCCTGACTATATTTACTGAATTTAATTAAAAAATCCCAAGAATCTCTAATGAATGAATCATGATGGTGTAAAATTGGTCCAAGTACAGCATCAAGAATTATAAAAATTCCCTCAGTGATGGAATGGGGTGAGGACACAATTGGCCTGAACGGTGGATCCTCAAGATTTTTGTGGGTCTTGGGTATACCGAAAATAACCCCAATTCTGGGGTCTTCACCACACAAAAATCGTAAACCTCTAAAGTGATGTCACCTGACATGAGAGCATCATAAAGGAGGGAATGAATAAACCCCTGTCTTTTTTGAATTTCAAATAAAGGAATAACCTCATATTCATCACAGTTGTTTAAAATCTCTAACATTTTAATTTTATAAGAATCTTGTTTCATTATTACAATGTTCCCCCTTTGTCACTTTTCATATATCTAAGTTCACTGTTTAAAACCTGTAAATTGTGTAGTGCTTTCTTCTCATCTTTATCTAAATTGTTGGTGGTTTTACGTTTGTGTTCTAACAAATGAGTTACATCCTGAATACATAAATCTTCAAACACCCTAATGGTGTGTTGTAATTTCAGGGTAGAAAATGATGGCTTAATAAGAACTTTGTCAGTAACAGAAATATCTTGCATTAAATACGCCAGATTTAATTTCCTTGCATACTTCTTGATATCTAATGTAGTTTTACCAAGGTTAGCTCTGTTACTTGGAACATAATTTAAGCCATAACATAAAACTTTCAGTTTACAATCAGTAAACAAATGCCCACTAAGATTAATAATGCTAAAATGTCCACAGTTTTTATTCAAGTCTCGTCGCCTGAAGAATTCGATCCCAGAAAAGTACGACTTCTGGTTAGAATGTTCGTCTTTGTTGAATGATTCCTCTTTTGAAAAAAAGCATTAACATCAGAATTCGATTTAGTCCTAACAGACTTGTCATTATCCGGAACAAAACTGTCAGTTTTTTTATCATTACTTTCAGTGTCAGTGAGTTCAATTTCAGTAGCACAACCCTCAACATTTAAAAGGCGGTTAGTGTTAACCGGTGGTGTCGAATTTAAAATAACTTTTTCAGAATGAGCTAACTCTCTCATTTTGACAGCATCAGAAAAAACACCGGTGTTAGGTACATGCCTGCTTGTTTGATTAAAATGTTGCTGTTGGTAATGGTTCCTCTTAAAGGAACCAACAAAATCATTGTAAGCAGTCTTGTTTTCATAGGAAGAAATGTCCCTCATTAATTTGGACTGCTTCCTATTAATAACATCGGTAGAGTGCTGTTCTACCTCGTTTGATAATTTTTGAAAAAAGTTCTCAAACGAGTTATCAGTTAGCTTTTCTTTAAAGTAGGACTCAATGGCTGTAATGTCGTTCTTCAAATAACTCATTTTGACAGTGTTGTTATCAACTAGTAATTTTACAAACTTAATACTAGCCTCATTAAAAAAACAAACCAAACTGTCAAAAAATGGTTGCCCGATTGAAACACCATTTGGGCATTCCACCGATTGTTGGCGTGGCTTACCAAGTTATAAGAATACCAACCACTTTTTTAAACCTGTGGATAATCCTTTTTGTAATTTTAATCAACCACGTCAAGGTTTGAACAGTGAGGAATACAATCGCAACCGTGATACCTTGCTGAAACTTTTGAAAAGGTATCGGTCTTTAGAACTTCGTTTGATCCTAACAGGCACATTATTTTTACAATGGATGTGATATCATTATACACATGCATTCCTCACTATGAGGGAATTGAGGCTGTAAGAAGTTTTTTACATCACAATAGCATTGGGTTTACCAACAATGCTATTGCTACTATTTGTAATTTTTTGGAACTCATACTAGACAACAACTTTTTTTTATTTGGAAAAACTTATTACAGACAAAAGCGAGGTGTAGCTATGAGTTCTCCAGCTGCTCCGGCCTATGCCAACATTGTTATGGCATGGTGGGAGCACCAATACAGTCCCCTTCTTAAAAATAAATATAACATTTCTTTTTATTGTAGGTTTATAGATGACTTGTTTTTCATTATTGACGGAAACCTTGACACAGTTGATGCCTTTACTTTTGACGTTAAAACTTTTTCAAGTTATTTAAAATTTGTGAAAGGTGTTGGTCTTAAGGTAAATTTCTTAGATGTTTGCCTAAAATGGGATGACATCGACAATCGATTTCATAGTAGCATTTTTCGAAAGGAGACTTTCACCAACGGTTACCTCCACTTTTCCAGCAACCACCCTAGGCACATTATTAGAAACATACCCAGAGGCCAGTTCATTAGAGCATGCCGAATGACCTCTAAACAATCTGATTTGGTGGCTGAATTTGAATTCATCATTTCTTTGTTCTTGGACAGAGGATATCACCAATCATTACTGGTTGAAACCAGTAATGACATTTGGAATAGACGGACAAAGCAATATCCTGCATTGCTTGATTATCCCAACAGTTTGAAAATTCACGACAACACCACTATCACTAACACCACCAACGGGGGTAATTTGAACACCAACTTGATTTGTTCTATTGATATGAGTAGTTATGTTAAACAGATACAAAACTTAGTTAGAAAAAATTGGTCGGTGATTAGGGGAAATTTAGATTTATCTAAGGTTGTTGGTGACCAGCCTGCAGTTTGAAAAAAATTCTAGAACTTAACTATAGTTATAACAACAACATGACTACCACTAAGAAAGGCATGCAGTGTTGTCACCACTGCAACATATGTAGGTTTATTTCTGTGGGATCATATATTATTGTAGAATCTCACGACAGAACCTTGACTGCACCTAATTGTGTCAATTGTGACACTAAAGGAGTAGTTTACATTAGTTTGTGTAGTTCTTGTCCAGCTTTTTATGTCGGAATGACCAGCAGATGCCTTAAGACCCGTATTAGAGAACATCTTTATGACATTAAAAAGAAAGATTTTACAAGTGCTTTATGCAAACATTCTATTGTTTGTACTGGTTTTAAAAAAAATTTATTTTCTATATTAGAAGTGTGTCAGGCTGATATGAGAGGAGGAGATTTTAAGAACTATATATTACAGAGAGAAACCTTATGGCAGATGAAACTAAAAGCTGACAAATACCGTGGTATAAACGAAGCTGTTAACATCAAATGTTTTTTGAAACACAGGAAGTTACATCTCCATAAAAGGAATAACGCTGTTACCTCCTTTTTTAATTGAAGTACTAGAACTGATTTTTCAATTATGTATTTAATTGTTTAATTAATTATTTAATCTTGGATGTATTTAAGTCTACTTCTGATATTTATTCTTTATTCTGATGAAGTCTTCGGACGAAAGCGGTGAATTAAATTTTATTACACTATTATTTTTGTCATTTCATCATTCTAAGTTCGCCTCTGATTGCTGCTTTTGCCGTGCTGTTTCAACTTCCTATACATATCTGTGTGTGTGTGTGTGTGTGTGTGTGTGTGTGTGTGTATGTATACATATATATATATATATATATATATATATATATATATATATATATATATATATATATATATATATACATATCCACACATATATATATATATGTATATCTGCAAATATGTGTGTGTGTGTATATGTATCTTTGGAATGCTTATTGCTTCCACATTGTACATTCCCTATGGTAGCCAGAGTGCACTGCATGATATGTTATTGATACCATCCTGCCATCATACAGGTGGGATGGATTACTGTTAACGTCATGTACCCATGTTGTGTCAGGTTCTGGGTATGGGACTTACAACAGCTGGTATTGTATTTCAGGGCAGATCTGTTTTGCTGTGGGGGAGGGTTGATATCAATACTTACAAGACATATTTAGTTTGAGCCCCCCCTCACCCCATTAATGCTGCCTTTGGTCATAAATGTATTTGTTATGTTCTCTTTTATATCTATAGATATATATCTGTATATACATACATACATATATATATATATATATATATATATATATATATATATATATATGTATATAAACCTATACAGGTGGATGGGAGACAAAAAATTTAACCCATGAGAAAACTGCAGTGCCTCTGCTGGACAGAGACGCAGGGAACTAATGGCTCTGCTGCAGAGAGGCACAGGGAATTAATCAAAGAGTGTGGTGAAAGCCAACACATTTTGGCTTTTCTTATAAATGCCCTTCGGCAGATAACGTAGTACTTACCTATGAACATATATATATATATATATATATATATATATATATATATATATATATATATATATAGGTATTTATATATATATATATATATATATATATGTGTGTGTGTGTGTGTGTGTGTGTACATATTTATGTATATATATATATATATATATATATATATATATATATATGTATATACATATGTATATATATATATATATATATATATATATATATATATATATATATATATATATATATATATATATATATATATATATATATATATATATATATATATATATATATATATATATATATATATATATATATATATATATACATACATATATATATATATATATATATATATATATATATATATATATATGTATAGATATAAATATATACACACACACACATCTACATGTATAAATACATTTCCTGTACTGTTGAATGACTGTGCTGGATGATATGTTTGTCAAAACTTCAGGATTATGTATATCTGACATGGCTTAGTGGTAAATCACTTTGGCTGTGGTGTGCCGTGTCCTGGGTGCAAACGTTGCAGGGGCTGTTCACTTTGCTACTGGGCAGGACAAGGGCCATAGTGACTGAGGCACTTTTAAGCAGTTGTAAGAGAGTTTGCAGAGAGGTAAGCACTGCTAGCTTCCGGTTACAGTTTCTTAGACTGATTTCGCTTCTCAGTAGCTTAACCTGTGTAGACATTGCTTACCCCCTCCAAAACAAGGTTAAGTCTGCTTACTGCTGATTAAAACTGTTTTCTCCCACTTACCCCCACACTAATTTCTTTAAAAGAAATGAAAATGGGTTGCTAGAAAAGTGGTGAAAAAGGGGCAAAAAGAGGGAAAGACAGTAGGGAAATTAGCTAGGGATGTGCAGGACAGGTGTAGGAAAGGTCCATAGTTGCCCTTTTCTTCTACAGCAACAGCTGTAGATATACACTGAATTTGGAGATTGATTTGGACACTCAAACCCCTAAGAGAGTGGTGACGACAGCAATAATATATTGTGAAGCCAATTAGACCAGATTATTTGTCCAGCAGACACGTGTGCTAAATGGACAGCTATGTATTGGGTGAGATTTTTTTTTTTGGGTACAGATTGTCATTTTTTTTTTTCAGGTGAGAGTGGGATGTTGGAGAGGGACAGTAGATATATTTGGAGAGGTAGGTTGGGTAGCATAGCAGACAATACAGCATACAAGGGCAGTATATTACACATGTGAGGGAAAACACCTTGATGGAGAGGGGTGTTTGGAAATTGGAAGCCCATGAGCCACCTAATGGAAACAGTGGGACTGAGGTCCCCAGCCATGGGCAGTCACCACTGCATCTTCACAGCCTCGAAGGTGGCTGTAGTGGCGGCTAAGTAGTAGGGCCAGGCCAAACCTCTAGTTGCAACCCATGGCCTTCAAGCTGGTGTAGCAGATCTCCAAACTCCCTGTGGAGCTCGCTATGCATCACACCCTGGACCTGGCAATGGGTGACAGTGTCCTGTCTGTGCCCGATACCAGGGGGGGCAAGACCCATCCCCTGAGGTGGTTCCACCTGAAGATGATGCAAGACCAACTGATGAGGAGGTCCCATGGTGGGCCCCTGATGTGCTACTGCCCAGTGCCATGGCCAGCTGATGTGGGACAGGTGGATCCGCTGGGACTGCCCTTCCCAAATGTGCCATGGTGTTTCAATATTACAACATATGTGGGTTAGTAATAGTCAACACTTTCCAGGATTAGGTTTAACAGCATGCATAGATATTCCCATTAACCCAAAACACCAGATATGGAACAGTTGCATAGCAAACAGAACGCATGCCTATATGGAACCACAGTGGTCATTACAACAGCATATACATTGATGGCAGCATGCTGCCAATATGGGAGTGTTTCAACATGGCACATGCATAAAAACACATTTAAATATTTATCAAACAAAAGGACATATATCCCAATAGTAGATTTAATGCAGCAAATACTGATTGAGTTGAGTATTTAGTTTATTGTTGTAGATATGGTGGGGAGGATATGTCAGTTAACAACTTGTATATTCATAGTTCTCATTACTTTCCTAGTCAGTGCTGTGATCTGTACTTTAAGGGTATTACTACACTACCCTATGGCCTTAGTTTGCACAGTGGTATGGATGTAGACAACTATATACATGAACTGAGTTTTGCCTGCAGTATACAACTCTTACCTGGTATACCTGTGGAGTTATTGTTTGTTAACACTACTTAACTGTTTCTATACACATTCCCAGATTCCAGGTTGATGTTATGCACATACCTGTCCACTCTTATTTCACACACTCTGAGTGTGTCTTGACCACATGCAGGTGAACCAGGACATATTTTGACTATTGCCCTCTTAAATCTTTGGTGAATTGTACAATGACAGGTTTGTTTTCATTGACATTTTCCAAATATGTACAGGCCTGACAGTCAGTTATATGAGATGAAATGCTGTCTATGTCAGAGATTAGCACAATGATATGCCAGGGGGACAGGGTAACAGCCAGCAGATAAGGGCTGATTAACTGGACATTCTGGACAATTCTGTCCACTTGAGGGTATGATTCTGCATACAGCTTACTACCACTCCCAGGATTCAAATCATCTCTGTGTCTGCTAAAAATAAAACAGTGTCCATCACAGTTGAGTGTGCTATATAGATATTGCTGTGTAACTTTTGCCTGATTTCTGTCTATAATTCTCCTGTGGTTTACAATCTGACCTTGTAATTACAACACTCTTTTACTAGGATTTCCTAGACAGTTTTATTATGTAGCAGTGTTGGTGACAGTGATGAGCAATACCTTATTATTCAGAGCAACTGCAACACTAACAATGCCATACAATACCAGAGTAAGCAGTACCAGTACAGGATATCAATATTTTATTTCTAGGCACAGTTTTCGTATCTGACTGACCTGTGGGGGCAATGTTTGTTAGCGTTACCTGAATGTTGCCACACATATTACCAGATTCCACATTAGTATTATGCACATATGTCTCACTCTGCTACTGCACACACTCTAGTCACAGCTTGACAACATGAGGGTGTAGTTGGGACATACTTGGCTTATTACTCTCATAACATTTTGGGGAGTTGCTAGAGTGACAGGTTTGTTCTTATAGATGTCTGGCAATAAGTTGTATTTCTTATTTGCTGCCTAAGTGTCTGAGATCATCCCTCTGATTTGGCAGGGGGACAGATATGGGCCAATTTACTGGACATTCTGGACATATCTGTACAGTTGTGGGATATGATTCTGCATACAGCCTACTACCACTCCCAGGATTCGAACCATGGCTGTGTGTGCTAAAAATTCAACAATTCCTGTCTCAGTTGAGTGTGCTATTTGGATTATATTGTCTGCCTTTTCACTGTTTTCTGTCAAAGTCTCTCTCAGTTGTACTATATGACCTCTTGGGATTATAATTGTCATACATATACATTCCTACACATGTTATTTATGTAGCACAGTGTGGGTAACAGTGCTTAATACAACAGTACTATTAAGAAATTGCAACTCTACATTACCATATGATACCAGAGTAAACACATGCAGTCCAGCAGTTAGACCTTTATTGTCAGGCTATTACACTTTTATTTGCATACAACCTATATGAGACTCTTCCTGCCATATTATCTGGTGTATTCAGTACATGACTTAAACAATACAGGTTTTATACAGGCAATTAACTTACTACTACTTTTAGATTTATTTCCCATGACAGTACATGCAAGAGTATTACTAACCTGCCTCACATTGCAACCACTGCAATCTACAGGCATGGGCTTCCTGGTTCGCAGCCTGCTCATCTGCCACTGTGAAAGACATAAGAGGAATATTTAGCCATACCTATCCATAATATACATGAGCTGGCAATTATTAAATAGGCAGTGGACTGATACTTACACACAGCTGGGACATCCCCATCCTCCTAGCCTTTTGGATCCACTGATCCAAGAGATCCCCCTTTCTCTGCTTCAGGTCAGCATAGTGATGCCTTACCTGCTCACCAGTTCGGGGTATGCCAGTGGCACTGGTGAGGTCATGGGCAAGATGGTCCCAGGCTTTCACTTTGTATTGGGAGCCCTGGTACTGACCCTGCAGCAGTCTCTGGTCATGGTCTTCCAAAAGGAGTCCTGCCATGACTCTGGACTCCTGGATGCCCCAGCATTGCACCCAAAATCATACACCCCCTCCCATACCAATCATAGTGCATACAGGAGGCAGCTGTAACCAGTTATGAGAAGTATTCCCACCTGTTGGATTTAAATAGGGCTGATGTCCTGCACTTTGCCATGATTGGATGGTTTTGAAAATACTAAGCTATAGACAAACCTGCTTACCTAAGTTTGGCATTGTCTAAAGGGGTATACCAATGGGCAAACTGAGTTAGCTCGCCTGCACATTGCTTACACCTATTAAGCTGGGCTGTGCAATGCTTAGCTTTGCTTAATTTTTAATTTGCATACTATTTGCTTTTTGGCATTGATTTATTATTCATTACATGTTATATATGTGTTTGGTATCCACAATCCATGTGTACGTACACTGTATGGGGTACTTGTGTTTATTAGGGGATTTCAACACTTTATTACAATGACACCTCACATCTGGGCTTAATGCAGAACTCCAGTTCACATATTTATGTTATGCTGTAGTTTATACAACATAAAACTGTATATAGATTCCTTTCACATGTTCAGTTTGATTTTCCTATAGCGAGGATCTGTTTGGTGATACCTCAATATTATGTGCTGCTGTGATGGCTTAGTGGTTAACTACTGTGACTATAGTGTACATGGTCCTGGGTTCAAGACCTGCAAAGGCTGTTTATTTTGTTTCTGGCCAGAACAGCGGTTGTTGCATACAGAGTGATTAAGGCACTTTTAAGCAATTGTAAGTGGGTTTGCGTGAAGGTAAGCAATGCTAACCTCTGGTTAAATATGCTTACAGAGAGTTATCTTCAATATTGCTTAACCTGTGTGTGCATTGTTTACCCCTACATAAACAGGCTTAAACCCACTTACTACTGCTTAAATATGCTTATTTTTGCTTAATAGTGCTTACTCCTGCTTACCCGTGCACTAATTTAGACAGTAATGTAAAATGGTTCTTGGGAAGTTGGTGGATTTGGAAACTCTACGGATTTATCATTCATTACACATTTTACATTTGATTTGTATCCCTGATATATGTGTACATATGCTGTATGGGGCACTTGTGATTATCTGTGGATTTTACATCATTATGACAATGACACCTCACATCTGCATTTAATGCAGTACTCCATTTCATAAATATATGTTATTTAGTAGGTTATGGAACAAAAAATATTGGTCATAAAGTGATTTGACATTGAAAATGAAATGTACTTGAGTGATACTCGAACCAGGAATGACTGCTCATAAGGCAAATGATCTGCCCTCTACACTATTGCAGTACTGCTTCATTTACATATATCTTGAATTTTATCTTGTGCAATTTAAACTGCAATAAACATAGATAAGCGATGGGCAAACCCACGCATCTATGGTTACATTTTAGCTGTTTCATAAAAAAAAAAAGCTTGTTTATATTTCATATTTTAACTATTGCTCTTATAAACTTGGGAGGATGTTGCTGGGGGTATGCAAACACCTATGAGTGGTCTTGCTCATTCTTAGCCCTAAACTGCTGTTCTTGATTGCAGGCAGTATGTATATTCTGAGAGGTCGGCTCCCAGACACGGTCCCTGCAATTGTACATGCTCCATGTCCATTTAGGAGCTCAGGCAGCACGCCTTCATTAATATGATTGGCACACTGCCGTCCTGCTCCTAAATGGCCACTTCCATGCAGGACTAAGCTAGTCCTGCATGGAAGTATAGTAAATCCAGGAGAAGATTTATGAATATGTTTGAAAAACTGTAGGTCTGTCTTCTCTTTGCATTCGAGAAATCCCTTCCCATATCTTGACTTTACTATCAGAAATGCAGTCTCTAGTGCATATCCTGTAATTTTTCTTTCAAGCAGTGATACAATACATGACAGTGTATTTTTGTCTAAAACTATTTCCTTTATAACACTGCTGCTTATATCTAAAACACAAATCTTGGTTGAATTTACAGAAAAGTTATAAATATGAAATATACAATATTAGCAAATGCTGAGTATTCTAACTTTCAAAAAACTGTGATTCTTTTATGAAGAGGGTAATTTAATATTTGGACATAAGTCTGCCAGTAACATAAAAATAAAGTATTAAAACACAGCATATTGAGTTAATGTTGTAAAGTAATTCTTTAAAAATATTTGTAAATAACTGCTTATCATCCATCTTCTAATGACCACAGACCCTTGTTCCTATACATGCACTTGTGGCAATTAAAGATGTCAGAAGGGAGAGATGACTGCTTGAAACCATGCATCATTATCTGTGAAATTAAGATATTTTACAATATTCACAATCCTGCCCCTACTAGCCAGAAGACATGACATAATACCTATCTATGTGGTGCATTCAGGAGTGCATGTTTCAATACATATGCAGTGCTGAGTTGGACTACCTACATTCCTTGTTTTGGGTCCATGAGTATGAGACAGCAATATTTACCCCCAGATTCTCTATGCATTGCACGGTGTGCAAGATCAGTGCAGGTGCCCTAGCAGGCAATATGTCTGCCATGCAATCCAGGAACAGCCTACAGGGGCATGCACGAGCACTCCTGCATTAGTCCTGCACAGACTAAGCCCCTCTATGCGAATCACCCCATTTGCAGGAGATATCCATTCAAATGAGATGAATTTGTGATCCAGAAATCTTGCAACCAGCCGTGCAAGACTAGTGCAATCTATAGAAATGTACTTGGTAGTAAGTGAGTACATTTCTGCAAAATACAAAATGGAGCTGTGACAGCTCCAAATAAAGGCTGCATATCATCTAAGAAGCATGCCAATGGCCAAGTATAAGGCCATTGGCATTGCAAACAGCCAAAGAATAAATAAAAAAAAAACTACTTTTATTTTTTGTTAGCCGATCTTGGTTGTTTAAGCATAGGGCAGTGGCGCGTAAATGGGATCGGGGGAATATAACAAAAAAACCTAAATTAAGCATTGTAACTAAAATCAGTATTCTACCATGCAAGTCAATGGCAGGCAGAAAACAACATGGACAGTTTGTACTGGTTGCTATGAGGGGAGGCTCAGTGTGAGACATGTAACTATGCATTAGCAGGCAATCCTATGCAAATGCAGGGAAGGATAGTGAATCCCAGTTTTCCCCAGCATGTGAGTCAGGTCCCAACAGTGTAAGAGTAGGAATAGCTTGATGTATGCCCAGGAGTTAGGTGACATCATGGGGGTGTGTGTCAGGCATACTGTATGTGGACTGGAGTACTTTGGTTTGTGTTTTCTCCTAGCTTAGCACAGCTAAGCTAGGGGGTGTGTCTGAATCTGCCTAACACTCTTTACATTGCTTAAGTGGGTGTGCACACCACTCACAGCATTTTAAAGGAAGACAAAAGAAAGTTAAACCAGGAAATAGCAGCACTGTGCACATTTGAGCACTCTGTTTGTGCAGCGCACCCCCGGGCTTAAACAGGAAGGCAATGGGAAGGGAAAACAGCAGTAGGAAGGTAATCAAGGAGAACTAGCATTGCTGGCAAGTGAAATATATCAGAATCAGCCAATTACACAGGTGGCAGCAGACCAGCCCAGCCCAAAACACTACTATAAACTATGCAAACACCTTCCCCTCTGAATTTTCCCACACGCCACATAACCAGTGTAAACAAGCGGGGAACTTTTAACACACACAACAGCAAAATGATAGGGGCTGCAATAGCTATCATAAAACAACTTGTGGAAGAGGCTCAGGGTGGTGAGGATGAGAATGCTGTCAAACAACCCACAGTGAGACAACAGAGAAGAGTATACAGACCCAGGGTAACCTACCAGGGGGCAACATGAGCTGGAGATAGTGGAGCGGTATAGGGTCGACAGGGACCTCTTACAACAAATTGTTGAGCTGTGCCGGCCACACCTCACACACAGAACTAATAGAAGAGAACCCATCTCAGTGGATACCAAGGTATGTGTAGGCCTAAGAATACTAGCTATAGGTACCTTCCAAAGGCCAACTGGGGATATGATGGGGATCTCACAGGAATCAGCATCCAGGGTACTTCAGTTCCTGGATGCTATGTCAGCACATGTCTGTGAGCACTTATATTTCCCCAACAGCTGTGAGGTGTTGGCCAGCAATATGCAACTGTTCCACCAAATATCAGAATACCCTGCAGTAGTGGGTGCTATAAAATGCACTCACATACGCATCAAAGCACCACCTGGTGAGTGGGGTAGGGTCTACATCAACCACAAAGGCTTCCCCTCCATCAACTGCCAGGTCATGTGAGATGAATGTCTGTGCTGGCTCCCTAGAAGCTATCATGATTCCCACATCTGGCATCTGATGCAGCTGTACCAGAGATTTGCCAGTGGGGACATCCCTTATGGTCACCTAGTGGGGGATGCTGGATACGCACTGGAGCCGTGGCTGATGACATCCATCAGAAATGCTCGCACACCCAAACAAGATCATGGTTCCAGTGCCTGGACACATCCAGTGGAGCCTTGCTGTACTCACCAGCTACATGTACCCAAATTGTCCTTCTATGTGCCATACTACACAATATGATCTTGCGGAAACAGCTGCAGCAGGAACAGCATGGGGCAGGGCCACACAGCACCCTTCCATTGCCAAGGCCTGCACAGGCACAGAGTGACTTGGAGGAGGAACAACCTGAGCCCAGTAGGCAGAAGGAGGCATGCCCAGTGAACCCTGGCCTTGGCAAACAGGCAATGCATAGCACATACACTGACACAGGAGGGACCCGGGGAATAACACCTCTCTCTGACACTCACATACAGTAAAAGGGATGCCAAACATTACACTACATCTGCTCACCCATGTGTCGGGAGTGTACCATGTGCATCCAACACAGGCAGCCCTGCAGCACCACCATAAATACTGGGACACCCACCCACAAGGTAAGTGACTCACACATGCCAGTCAGGGGGGTTCACACACCCAGCAGTCACAGCCAGCAGGATAGGTATAAACAAACACTAAAAGAGGCTGTGCTATGGCCTCTGAATGATGCCTATGGGTAAACTCCCCCCAGGCCTACACAGACATACTACAGCAGGTCAGGTAGTGCAACATCAGTTCTGAAGGGTAGGAAGTCAGAAACTAATATGTAGGTAAATCAAAACAATGATCTGTAGTACACTGGTATGCCTCTAGTCAGCATGATAGGTAAGAATACAGAATGAAATGGAGTACCTGACATACCAGTACAGTCAAAGAAAATGTGTACAAGTGTCAGGTGTGCACCCCCCAGCCTACCTAATAATGTAATAACAGTCAGGTGTGCCTCCCCAATCCTGTGTGGAAATGTAGAAATAGTCAGGTGTGCCCCCCCATCCTATGTAGAAATGTAGTAACAGTTAATGCAAATGATCGAGGGATACCCTGCAGAAACAGTATGCTACCTGTAGGTGTACAACACAAAGGTCAGCACTGCAGTACAAATTACCACACAGTCAATACAGACAGGCATGCTCACACACTTAGAGGAATGAAGGTGATGTCAGCCAACAACATACTGAAAGGTCATACTGGGCATGCTCACACACTTAAACACATGAAGGGCATGTCTGCAAACACCAGTGGACCAGACATATCTGGCAGTCACAGATGTTAGTGCAGACACTCCTCAGTATGCACCACACATGCTTTGCATACACAGTGGATAGGAATACATACATATATCTAAGGACAACACACTATAATAAGCCAAAGGTAGAAGTATATAGATGTGTGGAAGATGGTGACTGCGACAAGGAGCCATCCAGGCCTGTCCCACCCAGCACACAGCCAAAGGGCCACAACCACATGAGGTTCAGATGTCACTCACTGTAGGTACTAGCCACTGGTATCCATCAGCAGTACAGACTATGTGGTGCACGTGCTAGCAGTGCAACATGACTGAACAAGGATGTAGTCATCTAGCAGCTGTATACATGTACCTGTGATATATGACACTGTGTGTGCCCGCATGTGGTGTGTCAACCCCTAGATGAATGGGCTATGGCCAATGCCCACACACTGCCCTCCCCATGGCCCTACTATGACAAGCCTGCTGAGGTAATCCACCTAGAAATACACCTCTGGGAGAGTTGTAGCCCAGTAATCTCTGTACCATGTCCTGTAACTGCGTACTGCTGTAGTGTGATAAATTAGTTAGATAGGAGTTCTAATCCCAGACTTGGCAAGTGTGTGTGTGTCTGTCTGACACTGACTGTGTAGAGAGCAATGCTTTTTAGGGTAGTCACACTCCCTACAATTCAAATGCCATACTCTGGCAAGGCTGCTGATGTCATCGACCTAGAAATACACCTCTGGGAAGGTTGCAGCCCAGTAATCTCCATAGCATGTCCTATAACTGTGGACTGCTATAGTGTGATAAATTAGTTAGGTAGGAGTTCTAATCCCAGATATGGCAAGTGTGTGCGTGTGTCTGTCTGACTCTGTGTAGACAAGAAGGCTTTTTAGAGTATTCACACTCCCTACAATTCAAATGCTGTACTTTGGCAAGGTTGCTGATGTCATCCATCTAAAAATACACCCTGGGAAGGTCGTAACACAGTAATCTCCATAGCACGTCCTATAACTGCATACTGCTGTAGTGTGATAAATTAGTTAGGTAGGAGTTCTAATCCCAGACTTGGCAAGTGTGTGTGTGTGTGTGTGTGTGTGTGTGTGTGTGTGTGTGTGTGTGTGTGTGTGTGTGTGTGTGTGTGTGTGTGTGTGTGTGTGTGTCTGTGTGTGTATGTGTGTGTGTGTTTCTGACTCTGTCTATGTAAAGAGCAATGTTTTTAGGGTAGTCACACTCCCTACAATTCAAATGCTGTACTTTGGCAAGGCTGCTATCATCAACCCAGAAATACATCTCTGGGAAGGTTGTAACCCAGTAATCTCTGTAGTGCATCCTATAACTGTGTACTGCTGTAGTGTGATAAAATAGGTAGGAGTTGTAATCCCAGACTTGGCAAGTGTGTGTGTGTGTGTGTGTGTGTGTGTGTGTGTGTGTGTGTGTGTGTGTGTGTGTGTGTGTGTCTGTCTGTCTGTCTGTGTAGATAGCAAGGCTTTTTAGGGTAGCCACACTCCCTACAATTCAAATGCTGTACTTTGGCAAGGCTGCTGATGTCATCCACCTAGAAATACACCCATGGAATGGTTGTAGCCCAGTAATCTCTGTAGTGCATCCTATAACTGTGTACTGCTGTAGTGTGATAAATTAGTTAGGTAGGAGTTCTAATCCCAGACATGGTGAGTGTGTGTGTGTCTGTCTGACTCTGTGTAGAGGGCAAGGCTTTTTAGGGTAGTCACACTCCCTACAATTCAAATACTGTACTTTGGCAAGGCTGCTGCTGTCATCCATCTAGAAATACACCCTGGGAAGGTTGTAGCCCAGTAATCTCTGTAGCACATCCTATAACTGTGTAATTCTGTAGTGTGATAAATTCGTTAGGTAGGAGTTCTAATCTCAATTTGGCAAGTGTGTCTGTGTGTTTGTCTGTCTGAATGTATGTAGAGAGCAATGCTTTTTAGGGTTGTCACACTCCCTATAATTTAAATGCTGTACTTTGGCAAGACTGCTGATGTCATCCACCTAAAAATAAACCTCTGAGAAGGTTGTAACATAGTAATCTCCGGAGCTCATCCTATAACTGTGTACTGCTGTAGTGTGATAAATTAGTTAGATAGGAGTTCTAATCCTAGACTTGGCAAGTGTATGTGTGTGTGTGTGTGTGTGTGTGTGTGTGTGTGTGTGTGTGTGTGTGTGTGTGTGTGTGTGTGTGTGTGTGTGTGGAGAGCAATGCATTTTAGGCTAGTCACACTCCCTACAATTCAAATGCCCTACTTTGGCAATCCTGCTGATGTCATTCACTGTGAAATACATCTTTGGAAGAGGGGCACTCCAGTAATCTCCATGGTTCATCCTATAACAACATCATGCTGTAGTATGCTCTAGACCTATGGTAGGAGTTCTATCCGCACACATGACAGTTGTGGATGTTTTGTGCATGTGTATGTTTGTGTAGGGAGCAATGCATTTTAGGTTAGTCACACTCCCTACAATTCAAATGCCCTACTTTGGCAATCCTGCTGATGTCATTCACTGTGAAATACACCTTTGGGGAAGAAGATCTCCAGTAATCCACATGATGTGTCCTATAACAGTGTAGTGCTACAGTATAATGTACAAGTTATGTAGGAGTTCTAATCCCAGACATGACAGAGGTGTGTGTGTCTGTGTTTGTCATTCGTATCCTGTGTGGCATGGTTGTGAGTGTGTAACAACTGGACTCAATGTGGAGTGGGTTTTGTTAACTTCTTATATGGTGGGCCAAGTATATATCACAATGTCCACCATGCAGGGATAACAGATGTGAAATAGCCAAAAGCTGATGTGCAAATCTATACCCCTAAATGTGATATCAATGCCAGCTGAACAATGTTAGCAACCCTTGTATTGCACAGGGTACACTTTCAACCTGTGTCTCATACACATTTGTCTAGGCAACAGCCACTATGTTGGTAGTACCCTGCATATTGCCCACTGATAGTAATCATGGTGTGATTGCAGTGCAATACAGAAGGCATGGCACCTTGTCCATCAGTTCAATAGGCATGTACATGCCAACAGTACACCCACCCATGTTCTCCACTGGACAACTGCAACACCTGTGGTGCCATCCAATGTGACCCACAAAGGACATAACATACCTGAAATACAAGCCCTGTATGGACAGATGCCACTGACATCAGGGAATATCGGAATCATGCTAACAATGTAGGTGCAGGGCCAACCTGCTGTCCGTTAACAGTTCCTGCCACATGAGGCCAGGACTGGCACATCTGATGATAATGAGCTGTGTACACAACATGGGCCAGACATCCAGGTACAATATCACATGTCATTGTACATGCATGTGGGAGGTGTGCACATCACAGATGCTGTCCATATCATGGATGAAGGAGCACATACATATCAAGCAATGCACAGCATTGGCCACATGAAATAGTCACACAGGTGACTGGATAATGAATACAGTAAACACCTGTGTGGGCATCTCCAGACACTACACTCCTGAGTCACAATGCAGACCATTGTCATGTGGCCTGATGCCAAGGTATACTCATCACCTAGCCTTGTATAGCCATCTGGCATCATTAACCATAACACACCCGTGAAGCAGTGCACACATGCATGTCAGTACTGGCACCCGTGTCTGTATGTGTGTGTGGTGTATGATGTGTATGACCACATTCACACTCACTACAACCCCCATTGGCATACTGAAGCATGCTGTCTGATGTCAGACACCTCCACATACCTTTTGCACATATAACCTCTGTATGTTATACCTGCACAGTACTGTGTTGTGGCAATCCCACTAGTGCTGAGTTGTATTCCTGGCCCTGCCAAGTGTGGCAATGAGTGTGCATCCCTGTGAGAGTGTGGGTGTGTTGACGCTGACACTTGTTCATGTGGGCAGGCACATGTAAAACACCTACCACATAGCTACCATATCTCTTTTGCAGATGTCACTCACCATCACATATACATTCTGGGGGCTCCCCAACAGGTAACCCATGTGGCACATCCAATAAATGCATGGACATGTGATATCAGTACATAGTCATCGGGGGTTTGATTCCCTGTACTGGTAGGCGTGTGACACAAACATGCATAAGTGTTACTCTCCCTCCCCTCCCTAGCTTTTCTGTGCATGTGTCTGCCTCTCTTACTCCCCTTCTGGTGGATGTGGAGACTTACACCTGCTTTGCTTGGTCAGCAGCATGTGTATTTTAAGCAATGCTCAGGATCGGCTGATGGTCTCTGCATAAATTGCAGCCCTGCTCTAGCTGATTGCATGTGGAACAGCTGTGGTAACATTCCCATAGCCAATTGCATGGAAACACACACCAATGTCTAGGAACATCATGTTGTTGTTGGACCTTTCATTTACTGTGAGCAGGAGCACAACCTGTTGTCTGGCAAACAGCATATCAGATGGATTGGGGTTTACCTCTAACAACATACACTGTGGAAACAGGCCAACATACAGGAGGGGGTGTGCCAGACCTGACTACAGACTGTAAGTGCTGCTATACTGCATTCTGAGTAATGTTGGTTTAACAGGGTGTGTGTGTGGATTTGTCTGTCCTACATGTTTTAATAACTGCCATGCCAGTGCTATATTTATGAGGAAACCCCATCTGTAGGGTCATCTGCAGACTGGGCAGTGTGTGGTGCCTTTTGTTTCATGTGTTATCCACAAAGCACCTATCTGTGAACTGCAGAAGGTAGTGTGAGGATTGCAGTCTGTAGATGGTGACAGCTGTGAGAGTTACTGACTTCATATCCCTCATAGGACATATGGTGCAACAAACCCTTTTACAGCAGTACATGTATGAGGTTATCACAGCAACATGTCAATATTGGCCCTGTGTATGTGCCTCCAGCCACAACCGTGACAACCTTTGTACATAACTCATGCAGTAAGGGGTGCAGATGTACTGTACACCATAATTACCCCATAATTAGTGACATCATATCTGATAACAAGCCAGTGAGATCTCAGACTGCTACACATGTAATGTATAGTAGGGGTTATATTTGATGACATAACCTGGACATTCAGTAGTTGTGTGTACAGTACTGAGGTCTGTGTACTTATGGTGATTGTCAGCAGTGTGTGTATTGTTAATATGTACCTTGGACTGTTTACAGACTGTGGTAGATGTCATTGTTCTTGGTCCTGTTCTATCTGATGTTACATGGTGCTCCACTGCATGTTACCCTATCGGCTTACATATTTGTAGGGTCATACACACACATGTCCCATACCAAAGACAGGCAGCGGACCACACTGTGTAGTGGTCCAGTATATGTAGGGTTGGTGTGTGGGTGGCACATATGAGATTGGTGTTGAACAGATAGTCCATATACTGTAATAATATGCTAGCATGCCATATGCAGCTGTGGCTGTGTTTGCATTCACTGTGGTGATGCACTTACACACAGGTGTATGCTACTGTGTCCTGCGGCATGCCTGTAGAGCCTGCTGTCTATGGGCAGGCACATGTTAATTCCCCCATAGGAAATGTAGGCCAGTGTTCAGCTGGTCTGCCTAAAGCCTGCACAGTGCTGTGTTAAATGTCTAGCAGCTTAGTGTACCTACCCATTGTAATGTCCAGTTACATGCCAGATGCACTGCTGCCGGGCCACCATAACAGTCATGTATGTCAGACCGAGCAGTGGGATGATATATGTACATATACTTATCCAGATATTTATACAGACATACAGATTTACATATCGACATACATAGATGGATATGTATATGTACATAGATATACAAATAAACACTCAGATATATACATATACACAGCAATATATGTCTACACATATACAGATAGAGATACATATGCACATATACGGCTGGATATCCACATATATTTTGACAGCAGTAGGTATATCAGAATAGATATGTATGCACATATAGTTATTGATATCTACATATATACCAACATAACTAGGCATATCTGTACACATAGGATGTGCATGCATATATAGCTATATATGTATATATATATATATATATATATATATATATATATATATATATATATATATATATATATATATACACATATGTATATGGGAGCACTACAGAATCCTGAAAGTCCTGAAGACCATCAGGGGTGAGCTGCCTTAAGGTATATGGATGTACATTACCATACAATCCACCTTGGTTAAATGCAGGCCTATTTCCACCTGCCATACAGACTGTTTTGTTTGTCAGTGTGCTCATGATGGTGTCAGTTGTGCCTTGTTATGTAACAGTTACATCCCAGTGTGTCAACTGAGGTCTTCACCCCCTAGGGATTGTTTACAGAGTGTAGATAGAGGCTGGTGAACTATACACCTGTATAACTTACCTTTGATTGTTTGCTATCCTGTGGCCCAGTCTGTCTTTACTATTGTACTACTTGATGGCCTTGGCCTAGACAGCAACATTTGTTACATTTTCCAGACTAGTGTATTAGTATAACTGTTTCACAGTTGCATTACTCAGTTTATATGGATGTCTGTGTCTAAACAGCGATATGACATGGCATATACAACTGGAATAGTGCACAAATAAAGCTTTCCCATTTATGCACACCTGTGTGTGGTGTTATATCCTTAGGTATATGTTGCAAGCAGTGAATGTCATATGGTTGGCTCATACAGTCCCCAGTTGGTAAGGTGGTAACTGTAGGAATAGTAGCTGTTCCATATTGTGTGCATGTACTACATATGTAACTTACTGTGCATTTCTCTGCGTGTGTATGTGTAGTTACATATATATTTATGTATATATATATATATATATATATATATATATATATATATATATATAGTATATTTTCATCCAAACAGAAAATCCCAGGATGCAAAAAAATCCTTACCAGCCTCAGTAAGAAGCTGAGCTCCCCATAAAATCCTCCAAAGCTAGTTATGAAAATAAAATTGCCAAAGATTCCAAAGACAACCACATGGCATTCTAAAGTTATGTCAAGAATCTAAATGGCAATGCTCAGATCTGCTCTGAGCTACAACAGAATGGAATTGAATATACTGATCCCAAGGATATTGCCAATATACTGGCAGATTGATTTAGTGCAAACTTCACCTCCTAAAGGGCCCATCTCAATACTAAAAGATTGCCAAATTCTGGTAATCACAGCCACACAGCTAGAAACAGCACTCTCCAAAGCTAAGAATACAGCATCCCTGGGACCAGACTGCATCCTGGGCTGTGTACTACATGAACTACAAAATGAACTGGCACCTCACCTAAGTGTCATGTTTAATCATAGCCTCACCTCAGGCTTCGTGCCCACTGAGTGGCGCACAGCTACAGCTATCCCACTCCACAAGGTGGTCCACCTTGGATCCTGGGAACTACCATCTCATCAGAATGACAAGCCTGATCTGCAAGGGCATGGAATGCATTATCATGGAATTTATTAACAAAGACATTGGCAACCTTCGAACACTGGACCCCACCCAGTTTGGGTTTGTGAAGGGCCGATCTTGTCTCCTGAGCCTGATTGACTTCTTTGAATCATCTCCAGAGCTGTGGATGAAGGTAAGGCGGTCCAGACAGCCTCTATGGACCTTGCCAAGTCCTTCGACACCATCCCCCACTCTGGAATCATAGATAAACTTACTAAGCTGGGCATAAATCCCTATGTCACTCGATGGGTTGCCAACTGGTATACTGACAGAACCCAGACTGTAAAAGTAGCTGACTCCAATTCCAGCTCGAGGTATGTGACAAGTGGATTACCTCAGGGTTCAGTCCTGGGACCTCTCTTGTTTGGCATCTACTTCTCTGAAGTACAGGCCAACACTAAGGGACTCTGGCTAACAAAGTTCGCAGATGACTGCAAACTGGAAGCCATTATTAAATCCCCAAATTATGTGGATATTCTACAAAAAGGCCTTACAGAAATTGATGCTTGGTGCCAGAACCATGGGTTCAAGCTTAATGCCAAGAAATGTATAGTTATCCCCTTTGGGAAAAAAACATGTACTCATGAATTACCACATAGGTGGCAGTACACTAAACACTGAAAGTGTGATGAGAGACTTAGGGACACAGGTGGACAGTGGTCTCACCTTTGATAACCACATCGCCACAACAGTCAGGAAATCCTTCTATATGGCACACCTCATCACTAAGGGCTTTTCATCCAGAAGAAAGGAGGTCATTGTCCCACCGTACTCATCCCTCATCAGACTCATTATAGAGTACAACTCCCCATTTGGTATGTACCTCACAAGACATCTGCAATAACTGGAAAGTCCACAGAAATACCTCACTAAAAGAATCACAGGCCTAAAGCAGATGCCCGATGCTGACCGTCTAAAAAAACTCCAGCTATACTCTATGGCATATTGTCTACTCAGAGGCGATCTCTGCTTAACATACAGGGCCATGTAAAACCCTGAGCTGTTGGACATGCTCCACTTAAAGACATCCCAATCACTCAGAGCCAAATGCTCCAGTGATTTAAACCTTGTCATCACAATGAACAAAACATGCTGGAGGGATAGGTTCCTGACTCAGCGACTCCCCATACTCTGGAATAGACTGCCCATACATGTCAAGCAGATTACCTCCTTGGCCCTCTTCAAAAGGAACCTTGGCGATTGGATGGGAGATAGGAAATTCACCCCAGGGATCACATCAGTCACCCTGCTATACAGGGATCCAGGGAAGTAAATATTGTGGGAAGAAATATCCAGGGAATTGTTATGGCTAGGCTTGTATAGGCCCTAAGGCCGCTAGTCTAGTACCAACCTATGAACCTAAATATATATATATATATATATATATATATATATATATATATATATATATGTATCTGCATATATATATATATCTGTGTATATGTATCCTAGGGATGCCCATCTCATGTCTGGTCCTGGTTATGGGATCTGCAACACTTGGTAGTGTATTGCAGGGCAAATGTGTTTGGCTGTGGGGGGTGTACCTATTAGTACAAGATGTAAATTATTTAGGGCCTCTCAAACCCATTAACGTTGCATGTGGACATTTATGTTTTTGTTTCCCCATTGTTATCTACAGATGTATGTCTATATATATATATATATATATATATATATATATATATATATATATATATATATATATATATACATATATATATATATATATATATATATATATATATATATATATATATATATATAAAATATCTGCTGACGTATATATTACATATCTATAGATGTAGTCATTTGGATGTATATGTGTTTATATATATATATATATATATATATATATATATATATATATATATATATATATATATATATATATATATATATATATATATATATATATATATATATATATATATATATATATATGTATATGTTGTATCTGTTTAGATATTAATATATTTACACACACACATACATCTAAATGTTGGAATACATTCTCTGTACTGTTGAATGACTGGGCTGCATGATATGGTTTTGAAAACATCAGTATTATGTATATCTGACATGGCTTAATGTTAAATCACTTTGGCTATGGTGTGCAGGGTCCTGGGTTCGAGCCCTGCCTAGGCTGTTTATTTTGTTGCTGGGTAGAACATGGGCCATTGGATACAGAGTGATTAAGGCACTTTAGAGCAGTTGTAAGCGGATTTGCATGGGTTTGCACGAAGGTAAGCGCTGCTAACTTTTGGTTACTGTTTCTTATACTCAGTTAGCTTCTAATTTGCTTAATCAGTGTAGGCATTGCTTACCCCCATGCAAATGGGCTTATGCCCACTTACTAGTGCTTAAATATGCTTACTACTGCTTATTTGTGCTTAAACCTGCTTACTAGTGCCTTATTCATTATGACACTGACACCTCACATGTGCATTTACTGCAGTACTCCAGTTCATGAAAATATGTTATTAAGTGGGTTATGAAATATAAATATTACTCATAACGTGCTTTGCCATGGAAAATAGAATGTGCTGCAGTGGGACTCAAACTGGGAATGCCTGCTCGTAAGTTGAATGCTCTGCCCACTACACTATTGCAATGCTGCTTCATTTGCATATGTCTTCCTTGTTATCCTCTTCAGCCATTTAAGCTACATTAACTGTAGCTAAGCGATGGGCACACACTTCCACCTATGGTTAGCTTTACTCAGATTTAAAAAAAAAAATAAAGGGTTTCTTCATTTCATTTATGTATACTGTTGCTGTTGTACACATGGGGGCTGTTGGTGGGGATATGCGGTCACCTGTGAGCAGTCTCACTCATTTCATACCCCTTTCTGCTGTTCTTCATTGTGGGTGCATGTTTATTGTGAGAGCAGAGCTCCCAGACATGCCCCTGCACTCATACACGCTCCATGTAAGCCTAGGATCTCAGGCAGCGTGCCTCATTATTATGCATGGTGCGCTGCCATCCTTCTCCTAAACAGCCAACTCTGTGCAGGACTAAGCTAGTCCTGCATGGAGGAATAGCAAATCCGGGACTTAGTCTTCCTCTGTGTGGCACCTATGTGACAGGATTGCCCCGTGAAATATGTAGATAACTACAACACTGTTCTTCTGCATAAATCAGCAAAGTAGGACATATAAAAGGTTATTACTCAGAAACAATGTGAACATCACACTAATTTTGCCCACCTAATGCACATCTTTAGGGCATCTAAAATATTAGCATTCCCATTTTCCATATGTGCATAAAAGAGTATTGCAGATGACCAGTGAGTTTTAATATTACTATTTCTCCTTCTCCACATTATTACATTTTTCTCAAATCTAGTGGTCCTCCATTGTGATTTCTCCTTATTTCAGAGTTTAAGATTCATGAGTTAAAGAAAAAGTTTATTAACTTGCTAAGGGAACAAAAATGAATTAACAGCTGTGATCTTTGCATTCTCTTACTAGAGGTTACAACTTTGCCTTTTTTGTAACAATTTTGATGTGTCTTGTACTTTGTTTTCTATCCAACACACGGCTTCACTACTTCTTGATTATTCACTGATGTCAACCTGCTGGATGGGCATGGCAACCTCATCTTCCATATTCTTTTAAATTTAGAGTCTTATTAGACCATTGAATTCAACCAATACCTACCGAAGTTATTTTAAACAGATTAAAAATAATGTTCTAACATTAGTGTTAATCTTTCCCTTCTAAGGTGATCATCTTCTTGTAAGCCACATTGATCTTTCTTGACATGCTCCATACTGTCTCTTGGAAGTAAACTGTCTCCTTGGCAGCTATATTCAAATGCCCTTCTCTTTCTCCTCCTCTTATATTCACCATTCTTAGATATTTACATCCTTTACTTTATGATTAGATCCTCTGATTTTGCAGTATGTGACTCCTTTATTCCAATGCCATCATTTATCAAACCCTTTCCTCTAAGTCTCTAAGTATCTTAGCTAAGGACGGTATTGTTTACACTTACTTTATCAGATGGTCCCTCCGTCTCTTCAGCATCCTTCCTACTGAGCCATTGTTATATTTCCTGTCTGGTTTTCTTTGTCCAACATGCTCAGTAAATTGCTTCCCTTCTTGTGGGTTATGGGGACAGATCCTACAACTTTACCAGATGGTCACTAGTATGGCTGGATATATCATCCATGTATTTATGCCCAGTTCAGAGAGATATGCATGGCAATCTCCCATCATAACTCTTGTTCTGTGCTCCTCCTGTAAATTGTCTTCCTGTGTGTGTATATTAACTAATATTAAAATCTCCTTTCCTGACTGCCTCTTATTACACACTCTTGAAAATCTGGTACAAGGACAGTGATACTATAAAGACATTTAGATTTCTTGGATTTTAGTTTGTAATTCTATATAACATGTTCATTCTCTGTCTCCTGGAACGTCTCATGGAAGCAGAGCTCATCAGGTGACTGTGTTTTTCATCAAGTGTCATATATCTGCAACTCTGATAAGTTCAGACTTCCCTGCTAATTTTACATTATAGTGCTTTTGACTGTTTTCCAATCATCTTTTGTGTTTTTAATGTTAAGCACCAACCAACTCTGACAGTGAAATTTGCTCTTTTCACTGTCATTCATTCATTCAGTTCTGCATTTTATACCTCTCAATCAGGTCAAAAACTTGGCCTTCTCAGTGAGGCCTTGCAACCCCCCCCCCCCGACATATTTCATAGGCAGCCATCTTATCTACCGCAGCTGGCAGTTTCTTGAAGAGAATTACTATTTTCTCTTCCATACTGACTTCAGAAAATAATTTTCTTTCATTCTTTCTCTGTTTCCACTTCATCTTAGTGGTCATGCTGTGAGAACAAAAGTATAGCACTTTTCTAGAAGCAAAACTGACAGCATTCAGGTCATATCACCGTTATTTTTCAGATTGTTTGAGCCTTTCTTATAACATGCTAAAATTTGATCTAAACCTGCTTTTCTTCTACCTCAGGATATTTACCAAGTAAGTTCTTTAGCAAATTGCAGTGTGACAAATTTCAAGATGTAATTTAGGGTAATGAAGACAAGCCGCATTTTGCTAACAGAAAAAAAAATGACTGACAATAGAACTGAATGAAGTTTCTGAAAATATATAAATGTATTTTAATAAGCATAAGTCAACTTACATCGATGACCAAAATGAACTAATAGCATAGTCTCCAAGTGAAGAAGAGCTACAGACATGAAAAGTGTGGCATAAAAAAAGAAGTCATTGTTTTTATTTATTTTACAGTGCACATTTTTTCCTTTATGTTATACAGATATGAAAATATGTATCCTGGTAAATGGCACTTAAAAACAGGCATTTAAATTCCATAAAAGAATATCAAAGTATGGTACAAAAGACACACAGCTTTATAATGTAAAGAGCACTAAGGAAGACTGAAAGACCTTTTTTTGCTTCTAGCTCCAGTCACATTTTTAGGCAATATGATAAAAGTCTGTTGTTATGAAATACTAAACATTTTGAAGTGCTAAAGGAAGAACATCTAAGGCTTTGGATGATGAAACTGAATATATCAGTGGCTGTGGGAAGTACCAGAAAGAAGAAGAAGAAAGTAACTTTGCTACATCGTTAGGAATCAAAGCTTTGTAACACCTTGTCCAGAGGCTGAAACCATTCAACACTGCATCTCAGGTATACTTCAGTTAAACTGACTTTCTGTTACATCAATAATATGTTGAAGTACTTGGTTGTATCATATATATGTTAAAATTATGTTTTTTATGAATATAAATGCATACAGGACAAAACAGTGGGGGGAATTTAATAAAGCATACACATTTTTTTTCGTGTAGGCATCACATCATGCTGTTGTGTGCAAACATTTTTAGATTCAGTAAGCGCTGCTGAGAGGCTCGCAATCACGCTCTAACATGGAATCTTCCGTAGCATGCAAATCACCTCATAAGCAGGTGAAAATCATGTAAATGATGCAGGTAGAGTGATCCAGCAAACAGACAGGCATCTGTTTAGAACTTGTGTCAGTGTCTGTAGTGTATGTGGAAAAATTCCGTGTACAGGAGTGTAGACAGACAAAAGGGATTGTAAAATAGAAAAATATGGACAGAAATGTCATACCACATACACATATGAGTGAAACTATTATCCTGTATGTCGGAAAAAAAAAGATGAAATAATTTCAATTAAATTTTTTTTAATAATCTGGGTATGTTTGTGCAGCATGCTACAGTGTGCAAACATGCTTTATAGAAAAATAAAAAAGAAATTGAAAAAAAATTTATATTATGTGATAGAAATGTATCACAGGACTGAATGTGGCATCCCTACAATGGCACATTGGTGCTGTTACTAATATGGTTGGGCTATGAAATGTGTAGTTCCCAGCCTGTGAGCACAGATATCTATGCAAATTTGGTATAGTTACTGAATAGCAAAAAGGAGTAAGCATGTCTGCATATCCCCTTCATGTAGTCTTAGTCCCCCATGTTGTTGTTTACACAGGATGTAGCTGACACCGGGGGGGGGGGGGGTGTCTACTGACTTCTACGGTCATTTCAGCTTAGGTGTGCATGTTTGCATGTCCTGCCATCTGGCTGAGTGTGCCCCTTCAGGAGGGTGTGTCAACTAATTTCTAAGTTATGTTTACCTTCCGTGAGCATGTTTGCAAGATGTGCCACTGTGCTGAGCTTGTCTGAAAAATATGTATTTAATGAGTTTTGACCTTTGCTTAAACTAAAATATGGCAATTAAATGATGTTAATCATATTGTAGGCAGGTAGAATGCATCATAATTAGACAATCACACATTCTGCACCTACAGCCGATCTCTATAAAGAATGCGTACACCCCACATTCTGATTTTCCCCAATACTCTGGACCATAGGACTACAGATTTGGGAATTTAAACTGAGATATGTTAGGGGCTGCTGCAGGTCTGTTGCATCTGTATGTGCTAGATGCTGAAGTCAATGCTGCTGCTGACAATAGGTCTAGACAGAGAAGAAGAGTGTTCAGATCCAGGGTAATTTCCAGGAGCTACATGAGCTCAAGATTGTAGAGCACTACAGGGTGGGCAGGAACATACTACAAGAACTCACTGAGCTCTGCTGCCCTCAACTCAGACCCATAGCCAACAGAGGGGAACACATCTCAGGGAAACAAAGGTATGTGTAGCCCTTAGGATACTAGCTACAGATACTTTCCAAAGACCAAATGGGGACATGATGGGGATTTCATAAGCATCAACATCCAGGGTACTCCACCAGTTCCTGGATGCCATGCTACCACATGCCAGTGAGCACATTTCTTTTCCCTTAACCACTGAGGCGATGGCCAGCAATATGCAACATTTCTACCATGTAGCAAACTACCCTGAAGTACTGGGTGTCATAGGTTGCACTGCACTCATGTACATATCAAGGCACCACCCAGTGAGAAGGGTAGAATCTAAGTCAACCACAATGGGTACCACTCCATCAACTGCCAAGTCATGTGCAATGCCCACGGAATTATCATGAATGTGTGTGCTGGCAGCCCTGGCAGTTATCACGATGCTTATATCTGGTACACATTATAGCTGTACCAGATGTTTGCTAGGGGGTCATCTCACACTGCCATTTACTGGGGGATACTGGCTACACCCTGGAACCTTGGATGATGACACCTATCAGGAATGCACACACACCCACAAAAGAATGCCATAATGAGACACACACACAGACTAGGAACATCATAGAGCATTTGTTTTGGCTTGTGAAGTCACGGTTTCAGTGTCTTGATATATCTGGTGGAGCCCTTCAGTACTCTCCAGTCAAATATTCACATGTATTCACAGTATGTGCAATGCTACACAATATGATCCTGTGGAAACAGCTACAGCAAGATCAGCAAAGGGAAGGGATACACAGCCCCCACCATTGCCTAGGTCACCACAGTCACAGGAGGACTCGGAGGAACTCCCTGATGATGCTCCTGGAGGCAGAAGTAGGCATGCCCAGTACACCCTGGCCTTGGTTAAAAGACAATACATAACACATTCAATGACAGTCTAGGGTACTAGGGACTAATGCCTTACTCCTACTCACATACATATATTAAAATTGATGCCAGGCAACCCAGACAACCTGTACCTATCCATGTATTGGTGGTGTACTGCTTGCATCAGAGAGAGAGAGTCAGCCCTGAACTGCAGTTCTGTCAACTGCAACATTTGCAAGATAAGTCCCTAACCTACACACAACTTGCAAGCATTACTGTAATATGGTATTGTATGTATGGATCTGCTGCATTTATACAAGGAAAGATAGTGGGCTATTTGGACACAAGTAACATCCACATTGGACTGCAGTTACCCAGTCCACTAGTATATGTTCCTTAATAATTACTAGGCCTCATGGTTGGAATATGCACTTCAACAGTCAAGGGAGATGTTAAACAGTGGGATCACATGATATTTGGACTACTGTGTATCCCAGCAGAACATGTGCTATTGTTCCCCCACACCCAAAACTGCAGTTTTTCCATATAACCACTTTAACAGTAGGTCATTAATGGTATATCAGCAATCCAGGTAATCTCAGGGCAATAACATAGAAATTGATCACACATTGTATATCTCACTTAGTGCAGGAATAACAACTTGATTGTGTAATGAATGGCTTCTTCCCAGATGGCAGCCTGGGTGGCTCAGTGGCCTAAGGAAGTTAGCATGGGTGATGCTGCTGATGGTTCAAATCTGGCAATATCCACATATTTTGCATGTGAGGTATTATTATGTTGTTGTTTTCACAGACTGCCAGTCTATGTGTGGTGTAACATTATGAACCTCTGTCACATATTAATTACATCAGACAGCTGGAGAATGCCATGGACATCTTGACAGAAGTGCAGTACTGCAAAAACAGAGACAGATGTCAGTGTCTATAACACACAAAATCCCAGACTGAGTCACTTTATAAGTACTGACATTCCCACTGGGCATGGCCATAAACTTAGAGCACAATCCTGTTGTCCCTTGATCAAAATGACCTGTTATGTATAGACTCTTCAAGAAAAATCTTGATGAGTGGATGGGAAATAGGAAATACACCCCAGGGAACATTTCTGTGGCTCTGCTCGATATGGGCACAGGAAAATAACTTTCCTGGGTGGCTTAAGCCAGGGAACCTTGTTGGCTAGGTTACTTAGGCCCTTGGGCTGATAGCCTAGCACCTACCTATGAGCCTATGAATATGTCTATACATATGCATATCCATCTGTCACTCTCTCTCACATACATAGTATATCTATCTCTATGTATATTCAAATAGATAGCTATATGTAACTCTATATATGTAAAATATATATATATATATATATATATATATATATATATATATATGTATATAGATGGATATATATATATATATATATATATATATATATATATATATATATATATATATATAGTGTGTGTGTGTGTGTGTGTGTCTATATAGGTAGATATATGAGTGTGCGTGTGTGTTTATCCTCCTGCCAAACAACTGAGGATCCCTCATTGACTATCAAACTGCAATGGTTATGCACTTTTTGGTCCTGTAAGTCACTCCTGGCTACCAAACTGCCCTCTACTACAAGGCCTGCTGATATCATCTACCTTAAGACTACCAGCTGCCATTGTAATGTTAGACTTAAGCTGTGGCATAGTACTGTGATCTGTGGTGTATAACACTGGACAGGTAGGGGTTTTAATCTCAGTGCATGCCACTTGGTGTGTTTGTGTGTGTGTGTGTGTGTGTGTGTGTGTGTGTGTGTGTGTGTGTGTGTGTGTGTGTGTGTGTGTGTGTGTGCATGCGCACATGCGTGTATCCCTCTGTGAAACAACTAAGAATCCCTCACTGACTATCAAACTGCAATGGTTCTGCACTTTTTGGCCCTATAAAATGCTGCTGGATTCCAAACTGGCCTCTTCTACAAGGCCTGATGATGTCATCTACCTTAAGACTACCACTTACCATTGTCACATCTGAATCAAGCCCTGGTCCATGCACTAGTATTGTGATCTATAGTGTGTAAGATGAAGAAAATAAGGGCTCTAAACTCACTGCAGGCCACTTGGTGTGTGTGTGTGTGTGTCTGTGTGTGTGTGTGTGTGTGTGTGTGTGTGTGTGTGTGTGTGTGTGTGTGTGTGTGTGTGTGTGTGTGTGTGTGTGCGTGTGTGCGTGTGTGTGTGTGTGTACCCCCCCTCTCAAACAACTGAGAATCCCTCATTGGCTGGCAAACTACAATGGCTATGCACTTTTTGACCCTGTAAATTGTGGCTGGCTTCCAAACTGCCCTCTTCCACAAGGCCTGATGATGTTATCTACCTAAAGATTACCAGCTGCCAATGTAGCATCTGACTTAAGGTGTGGTGCATGCAATACATATTGTGATCTATAGTGTTTAAGACTAGATAGGGGTAAACCTCTTGGTGTGTGTGTGTGTATGTGTGTGTGTGTGTGTGTGTGTGTGTGTGTGTGTGTGTGTGTGTGTGTGTGTGTGTGTGTGTGTGTGTATCCCCCTGCCAAACGACTGAGAATACCCCATTGGCATTCAAACTGCAATGTTTATGCATTTGTTGTCCCTTTAAGTTGCTGTTGGCTTCCAAACTTCCCACTTGTACAAGGCCTGATGATGTCATCTACCTTAAGAGTACCAGCTACCATTGTAGCATCTGACGTATGCCATAGTGCATATGATGAGTATTGTGATTTGTAGTGTGTAAGATTAGATAGGTAGGGGTTCTAATCTCACAGCAGGCCACTTGGTGTGTGTGTGTGTGTGTGTGTGTGTGTGTGTGTGTGTGTGTGTGTGTGTGTGTGTGTGTGTGTATGTGTGTGTGTATGTGTGTGTGTGTGTGTGTGTGTGTGTGTGTTTATCCTCCTGCCAAACAACTGAGAATCCCTCATTGACTATCAAACTGCAATGTTTATGCAATTTTTGGCCCTGTATGTCACTCCTTGTTACCAAACTGCCCTCTACTACAAGACCTGCTGATATAATTTACATTAAGGCTACCGGCTACCATTGTAATGCTAGACTTAAGCTGTGGCATAGTACTGTGATCTGTAGTGTATAACACTGGACAGGTAGGGGTTTTAATCTCAGTGCATGCCACTTTTGTGTGTGTGTGTGTGTGTGTGTGTGTGTGTGTGTGTGTGTGTGTGTGTGTGTGTGTGTGTGTGTGTGTGTGTGTGTGTGTGTGTGTGTGTGTGTGTGTGTGTGTGTGTGTGTGTGTGCATGTGTGTGTGTGTGAGTATGTGTGTGTGTGTGTGTGTGTGTGTGTGTGTGTGTGTGTGTGTGTGTGTGTGTGTGTGTGTGTGTGTGTGTGTGTTTGTATCCTCCCGCTCAAACAACCGAGAGTCCCTCATTGGCTAGCAAACTATAATGGCTATGCACGTTTTGGCCCTGTAAATTGTGGCTGGCTTCCAAACTGCCCTCTTCTACAAGGCCTGATTATGTTATCTACTTAATGATTACCAGCTGCCATTGTAGCATCTGACTTGAGGTGTGGTGCATGCAATACGTATTGTGATCTATTGTGTTAAAGACTAGATAGGGGGTGGCCTCTTGGTGTGTGTGTGTGTGTGTGTGTGTGTGTGTGTGTGTGTGTATCCCCCTGCCAAACAACTGAGAATACCCTGTTGGCTTTCAAACTTCAATGGTTATGCATTTTTTAGCCCTGTAAGTTGCTGTTGGCTTCCAGACTGCCCACTTGTACAAAGCCTGATGATGTCATCTACCTTAAGAGTACCAGCTACCATTGTAGCATCTGACCTACACCATAGTGCATGTGATAGTATTGTGATTTCTATTGTGTAAGATTAGATAGGTAGGGATTCTAATCTCACTGTAGGCCACTTGGTGTGTGTGTGTGTGTGTGTGTGTGTGTGTGTGTGTGTGTGTGTGTGTGTGTGTGTGTATCCCCCTGAAAGGCCTGATGATGTAATTGATGTAATGTACGTTAGGAGTAACAGCTGCCATTGTTGTATCTGACTTAAGCCATGGTGCATGTGATAAGTATTGTGACAGTGTGTAAAACTAGATAGGTAGGGGTTCTAATCTCACTCCAAGTCACTTGGTGCATGTGTGAATGTCCATATTACATAAATATGATCACCTCAGTAACTTAGAAAGAGGTAAGGTTTTTCAGACTTTTATTTGTAGCAGGTGATGTGGCCCTCCAAATGCCTGACCACAACTAGGCCTCCTGATGTCATCAAGCATAATATGTCCTAAACTAATAGTTCTATCAGACATGAGGTGTGTTGCATGCATCACATACTGTGATCTGTAGTGTGTACCATTACATAGGTAAGTGTTCTAATCTACATACAGCCAACTTGCACTACATGTGTGCTGTGCCATGTCCTGTGAGCAGTAATTGCAAGTGGCGCTACCCACAATGTAGCCATGTTTGTGCATGTGGCTGTTAGAACATTTTACATCAGCTTATGGAACCATAGGATGCTTGAACTTCACTAGCATAATGGCCATACAGCCATCAAAATTGTAGACAACTGTATACACTTATTTATATGATCAGCACATATTGCACTAGTCCAAGAGGGACACAAGAAGAAGCCCTGTGGTGAAATGACAGTTGCCCAGACAATTATAGAGATGGTATGTGCTGAGGTGTACTGAGGTATTCTGCTTGCCATTAACTAGGGTTCTGTTTCAAATGTGGTTTATAGTCTGCTAGACAAATCTCTTCCACCAGCATGTATTACTAACATCACATATGAGGCTAATGTCCTTAGAGTTATTAATCCATCTACAATGCCACCTACAGATATGCAGCATTTACAATCAAGCACGGTCACACATATTGCCCTGTATGCAAGGCAGAGATCACCTCTGAGTAGTCTGTGTGACACAGAATACAATGACACTCATTTCAGCCAATCCTCATTGAATACATGCTGAAGATGTGAATATCCCTTGTGAAGAACCATAGTATTGTGTGCAAGTGCCAGTACTTCTTGGAAAGGTCCATTACCAAATGGCCATTGCACTCAGATATTGGCATGCTGAGGGAAGAGTACATGGAGTTTATGAGTATGTCAGTTATGGGTGATTGTGCCCTTAGCTATGACATAGAATTCCCAACATACCACTGGGGAGACAAGGTGATCTCAGGCACATTAGGTGTAAAGCTGTGTGGCCAGGTCTGTGTGCCCAGTTTTTTCACCCCTATGTACATTGCATGTTGTGACTGATGTGCTACTTACCAGGTACATAGGTGTTAATGATGTAAATGATACTACATATATATTTGCATGGAGTTTATGGCCATTACTATGTCAACATGCATTTGTTCATCAATATACTCTTGTAGGATACTGACATAACACTCAGATTCCATGAGTGCTCACAGTTTGCAGGCATCAGCCAACATTGTTAGCCAAAGACATTCATTATTCGCTTGTATCATGGTTAGAATCCAAGCAGTAGAGGACCCAGAACTGAGCCCTGTTGAACACTGTTGCTTACAGATCAAATATTGGAGGTGGATGTCCCTATTTTGAGTATGTATATCATCGATGGGCCAGTTGTGACCTCTATAACGATAGCACATTGGATGCCTAAGTGGGTGCTTTGTAAATTATGCCTGAGTTGGGGATATAGTCAGAAAGCTTGGCTGAGTTCAGGGTTTGTATGATCTGATATGCCCTAACCCAGGTCCTTGGTGACTGCCTTGGAAATGTCCACTATGTTTAACAGTCATGATCCCCCTGTCAGACATCCAAACTGTGTACAGCCAACTGTGTGTAGATCACATATATGTGTGCTGATCAGTTCCATGATGATTGACCGTACAACCATACAGATATGGATACTCAGGCAAAGAGGTCTATAGTTCTGGTGGTCAGTGCATGCACCACCTCTGTGCAAGTGTATAACAGTTGCCATTGTCCAGTCAGCTGAGTTGCAGCCAGTGGTTTCAGTATGATTGCAAGATGTTCCCAATGGTGTTAGTAATCCTTGACAGATTCCATGTAGGATGCAGCCTGGGATGTTAGCATGTCCAATAGATGCTGTGTATCCTCCATAGAGAGGCAATTTATGACCTGCACTGTAGATATGGAAGTTATGGGACAGGTTGTAGGAGTGTCATGTGTCACATGTGGTGGGGACAAGAGGGTGAGGCTGACATTGAACCTGTGGGACTACAGGTTAGCTATGAGTACAGACTCTTATTTGGCATCATTATGTATGTGCTCACTAACAATCTGGGCCTGTTCTTTGAGGTTTCATATGCAACTACACTGTGTGTTGTGGTTCTGCTTTGTGTGGGTGGCTAATTTGGTCACTTACTGTGTCTACAGTACATCATAATGACAATATTTGTGCTTGTTTTAGCTGTGGAGGTTATGCCTCCATTTTTGGGGGGGGGCACCCTCACCCCAACTGTCACAGAGCAATGTTCATGTCTTATAGTACAGCCTGATAATGGCAGTTGCCCACCAGGTAGGTTTGCTGCACCATGAGAAGCCTGTGTTCCTCCTATCAGATACAGATGAGTTCATGCAGTTATAATGCTACTGGCATAATGCATGGGTGTAGAGCTCTGCATACTTGCCTCACCCATCAGTGGAGGAAGGTGCAGTCAATCTATGTAAACAATCGCACAGGAGATAATAAATGACATTGGTGAAATATATGTCTGCATTGTCTGCAAGGAGGAGTTAGTGTTGATAGTCTTACTGACCCTGATCTGTGGTCAGATCCCACCACAAAGGACGCCACATTGGGGGGGCTGCAGTGGTCACCCATATTGATAACCACATGATATACAGTGGTTTCCCTTGTGGGGATGTCAGAGCACTGCTTCAGGGCATTGTAGTTAAGGATGTAGACTAACCTTTGGGCAAGTGAGCTGCAGCATGACTAAGCAGCACAGCTGGTGGTCACTTAATGCCACCCACACTATGGTGTAATTATATATCTTAATAGACACATGTACATACAAATACACACAATAGGTGTCTGGATTCATGGAGCTGCTCCTGTGTGTCTGGATTCATGGAGCTGCTCCTGTAGCTGTCTATTGCTTGATTATGTGCCCTTCCAGTACTGAATGGCACCTGCAGTATCTCTGGGAAACTACAGTGTTTCACAAAATCTGGATGTGTATCTATCCTTAATGAGTCATGTATACACCACCTGCATTACTTTAAACACTGTCATGTTGAGGTGTGAAGATTTGGATGGATGTGTAGTCTGGTACAGCTGTGGTGCTTTCCACAGCCTCAAACCAGATGTTCTTGACTTCACACATGTCTGCATAATCCAGGGTTGGGTTACATTCCACAGAGTGGGGTTCAGTGTTGTCATACCCACTATGTAGCAGCATAACCATGATATTGTATAAAGATGTTGTTCGCATTGCCAACTTTTTCCTGAACAGTGCATCTAAGATGCATTGTGGAGGTTTCAATATCCTTGGCTGGTACTCCAAATCTCAGGGTGTGAGAGATAAAGACCATCACTGGTGAAGTATTGATGTCTGTTCAACAAGGCGTCCCAGGCAGACATTTAGTAGATTCCCTGACAATGACACCACACCCTAAGGCAATTATTGACTTCCATCAATTTTTGTGTGTATGGAGCCATCATCCTAGGTGAGGGTCAGCTGCAGATGAAAGCTATGCGTATACTCCTGAGAGACACAGACTGGCTAAGCACTTTCATCTGTCTGCATACTGGCAGGTGATGTATGTCCACAGTTGTACACAGTTGCAGGAACTATGATGTTAACATTATGTTAACTGATATTTCTTGATTTGTGGCTATGTGTGGTAAGACCTATTGTGTCAACCCACACACAGCTACCAGTGATCTTTCCCATATGTGGCCACTTGACACAGACATCAAAGTGTCTCACAATGTAATCGCCTCTGACTAAGAGGTGTGATTTTGTGTTTTGCCTTGGGTGTTTGCCAGGTGAGAATGTGGTGCATTCAATATTATGTGTACTGTGCACTCCAGAGGCAGGATTTTCTGAGGTATCTGTTTGACAATGTGTCTGGTAAGGAGCTTCACACATGCAGGTGTGTATGATGTGAGTGTAGGTGGTGCAGGATGTGAGCTGTGCATATTGGCATAATGCTCATTGTCATATGTAAGGAGATACTATGGCAGCAAGATTTGAAATGCAGTCACATCTGTTACATGTTGTGTTTGTGTGTTATAGGAGTAGAGGGGTGGGAACACTTCCAAAATCTCAGCAACAGGTCCTGCAAAGTTAGGGTCATGCTGCCACACCCTTGGAGTTGACAGCCTGATATATAGTGTTTGTAGGCACACCTTGCAGTAAAGATGTTGATGCCCGTGCCTGAATAGAGGACTTGTTCGACTTTGCTGACATTATGTTGGCCTCACAAGCATATGATGCCTGTCAAGCAACTAGACAACAAACTGGTTGTTGTGTGACATGATGTGGAAACATAGACATGTGTTTTAGGTGCATAACTGTACAGTATGACATACCTAGGACATGTGGCAGGTGGACATCCATTGGCCAAAGGTGGGCAGTCTGCTTCAGTTGTCCTCACAGCCATGTCATGAAGATATCCACCAGTAATGTGTTGAAGGGCAGGATGAATGAGTCGTGACATGAAGTGCCATGAAAGGAGTTATCATGGATATGATCAGTAACACTGTCATACACCTGACACTGGACCAAACACTGTTATGCTCAAGGCCAAATCATGCCTACCGGCTCTAACTGGTGGACCCCATTGAGTTTTACACTATCCAATGGATGACGGGACTATTACTCACTCTACCTACCATGGCCTGACAAGGTGTTTGATAATATTAGGCCAGCAGGCCTTGCTGAAAACTGTGTAGATTATCTAGAGATTATGTCAGCTGGTGGATAGGCCGGTGTCTGACAGTCATAATCTGATAAGATTGCATTCGAAGACCTATGCTGCAATGATGACAGTCACCAGTGAATTTCCCCAGATATCATTAATGGTGTACCCCTTCTAGCCATTCCCTCTCTGCAGTCACAGCCAATGTCAGTGACCTCTGACTGACTACATTAGCAGGTGAATACATATCAGGAGCTGTCACTGAATCCCACACAGAAACAATCGTTATCCAGGATGGCCTCAGACACACATTCAGTTGTTGTCTGAGCCACTGACAAATACTAAATGGCAACAACTGCACAATATGATCCGTTGGAAAGTCATCCACCCCTGAAAAATATAGTACTGTCCACACACCAGACACAGTTGAGCCATTACTCATGGATATATGGACACAGAGAGTAAGGTAGCCTTTGACTTTCACTGGTCAGTAAGATATGGGGATGCATTCAGTATTGTACAACCTAATCAGAAAGGTATGTGATGTAAATCTCAGACTGTCATTGCTATACTGAATGTGGCACTCATCACACCTATCAGTGTGTACAATGGTACCCTTGCTATATCACTACACAGGCATATCTTACAACTGCAGCAGCCACACAGTTTCCATAGTAAACCAATACATATTGCAGATAACATGTCCTATGGAGTCCGTGTCAAGACCATACATGTGTAGTCTGTCTCCTAACTGCTTTGGAGGGGAAGTGCATGGCTGCCATACAGGGAGGTGTCAGATCTCACTTTGTACCTCCTGCATATCCATGACAAGACTAATATGTCTTACCTGTTCTACACACCTACACCATTACTGTGGTATAAATAGTACATGCTGGAGAGACAGGTATGTAACACAGACAGTACAACCTATATGTAACAGGCCCCCCATGCATGTGGTGCACGCATCTGCTGTGGCACACATCATGTTCAGGTTGCACAATGGGATGCAGACCAAGACAATCATAGCTGTTGTCAACAAAATGTCTGTAATGGACACAGGAAATTTGTAGACAGGCCATCTCCAGCATCACAGCTTGTAGATGTATTAGCCCCTAAAATCCCGGTGACACTTATCAAGGGTATCAGATCTTTTTACAGAATAAGAATGCATGAGTAAGCTGAATGATGCCATTGTCCTTGTTAACCTGCTCTACACATATGGACCTATGGAGCCATGCACACCTATAGTACTGTACCTTGCTGAAGACATATTTCTTCTGTGCAGACATTCTATCCTGTGCTGTGACATATATAGCTTTATTGCCATTGTGTATCCATAGGTGTCCCCAACAGAATCCTGAAACAGAAAAAGGTCCATGATATACCTTTCACTGTGTAATACAGCCATTTGCAACACCATACAACATAAGGTACACAAACTTATGTGGCTTACTCATTACATATACACAACATACAGTATCTGCCAGCAACCCCTACAAATGGTATGGCAAACCAACAATGCATTACACAAGTACATGTTAATTTATATAGTCTCCCTATGCATCAGTCACGGGAGGGATGTGGCACAGGTATCATCACTTGCACAGGATGTTGCTTGGGGGTGCAAGAAGCCTAGGCTGACCCAAAAGGTTGACAGCATGTGTGTGATTCAGAAAAGAAAGCAGGCAAGATGGATCATGGAAATGTCCCATGTGTTTCTGTAGGTGACCTGTATTTGACAGTGGTGTATGTGTGCATGTACACAGTCAAGCTCAGTGCTAGCCCTACATGTCTGTATGTTGGACAGCTTTGAACCATGCATGATAGAGCTGATAGTTCACCGTCTCTGGCCGCAAACATGGGAACTGGCTACCAAGAGATGCACTGGCACCTCCATCCCCAGTGTAAGAAGTGGTGCTAGTACTTAACAGTGACTACTGTCTGCTGGAACTGTGTTCTCCAAGGGAATGCCCAGGACTATGAGCCACTGGCCTGCCATGTCTTGGTGTGGACAGCACACTCACCTCTGTAGCACTGGATGTACTGCCACTATGGGAGTGTGATTGTGCACAGCTGCATGGACTTTCAGCAGTTGGAATTGCTGACCTACTTCCATGAGGTCGATGCTCATCTCCAGCCACACAGTCAGTACAGACACTGCATTCCAAGACAGACACTGTCTCAGCCCACCTTCTTTCCACTGCATCAGTGAACCAAGCCAGGGTGTCACCAATGCAGTGGAGCAGTCATAGATGTCAGTCTGTGTTACATCCATAACCCTGTGCATATGTCTGGAGTTCCTTTCAGAATGTGTCTGTGCCTCCATGATAGCCCAAGACATACACCAAGTGAACTGTGATGTGACACCTACAACAGATGGTGGAAGGACAGCAGGCCTCCTATGAGCACTCCTATCAATCCATATGTGTGGAACCTCACTAGCTCTCTGGCTATGGTCAGTGTCTACACTCACTGGAGCCATAGTTGCCATACTTTCCTGTTCAATGTCCCCACCCTCTGACTGTCTAATATCTGTGGCCTTCTATGACTGGGTATGTGTAAAAATACTGACTGTGTGCAGTGGCAATGAGAGCTGAAGAATGATGTCAACCTCTGGGACAAATTCAGTCCCTGAAACCCCCACCTGTGCCTCACTGTGGCCACCACCATCAGAGTCTGAAGAGACACTGACATCAGGTTGTGTAGGGGACAAAGACCAAAGACCCCCCCCCCACCGGTCACCTGTGATAAGAAAGGAAAAAGTGGTATATTAATGGTTTAAAAACATGCATCTGGAGTGTTTCTCCCTGGGCTTCTGCTGAAAATTAGATCATTCCAAGTCGGACTTTCCCGGTAAACCAATGTTAAAATAAAAAAATAAATAAATAAAATTAGTACCTTCACTATTATGCTCTGCATTAATATGTTGCAATATATGCACAGCGTTATACATTGTTGGCACTATTACATACCTGTTGAAACCCCAATCTCATATAGTAGGACAAGAAGATATTACTTTTCCCACAAACAGTTGTAGTTACTTGTAAATAAAAGCTCTTTACACAGCACTCTCATCAACAACGAGGTACACTTTTGACATTTGTGAAGACTCTGCATAGTCGACACATATGACAATCTGCAATGTTCTGACAATACTGTAACATCTATCATTGTGGTCACACCTACAAGTCATATGTATGACTTTAACATGTGTACAGTCAGAAAATATCTGTGCAGGTGCCTATCATGCTGACAGTACACCAGTCTAGGCAGCAGGCCTGGGATGACATTGCTGTAAATCTACATCTATAACAAACAGTGTCATGCTTACCAGGAGCAGGACCATGGACTTGTCCAATACCTGATGGACCTGTAAAAAGATGAGGGAGAGGTAATGCCAGTACCACTGCATGTTGCATCACAAGGTAGTACATCCATATATCTCACATTTACAGTAGCTACTGTGTTAATTGTTATATCAGTCAACATCTGGGCATGAGAGTCAAACTGCAGTTCACCACTCCCCCAACAAACACAGACCTAATACCCATGTAAGAGTATGTACACTCTGACACACTGAATGCTACAGTATTGCAATGGTAATCAAACTAAGCGTACCTGCACACTCCTCTGCCATGGGAACTGTGGCACCCACACCCATGATGTGTGGTGTGATGGATGCCTGGGAGCTGTTGTGTGTGCCTAGGTTTGCCAGGAATTCCTCAGTGGCTGAGAGTGGTTGTTCCACTGCAAGCCCTCCACTGGTGATGCCACAGTCCCTGGCTACATCTGCTGCTCTTTTGCATGCAGCATTGATCATGTCTATTGCATGGTGTCAAACCTGCTCATATATCCTGATCTGATGACTTGTGCCATTCACATCATGGACAAGGTCAGCTTACAATGCTGCTTGCTGTTTACTGTTTTGCCTCTCCCTGAACAGTAGGAGTTCATGGTATTGCCAGAGGCCTTCAAGTATAATATCATTCTCCACATCCGTGAAAGGTGCATAGCATCTTGGGTTCATATTTCCTGAAAGACAATGGGAACACATGTCAGCATCACATATGTGGAAGTGCACTATGTTGAGATACAGCAAGAACAGAATGGCTGGCAGTATCCACTGCATGATCACACATGTTATATTCCACACTGTGCAATCATACTAAGCATGTGGTACAGCTAAGATACTAGTGATAGTCACCTATTCCAGTGTGTGCCATGACAGATACTGCTGTATGATCATACACCCAGCACTTGAGTCTATTGTAGTGTGTCCCCTAGGGGCAACCCCCTGATAATATGTCAAAACAACAGTGCCAAACAAATAGGAGTGTGTTATTACAACCACTATAAAGGGACAGTCCCATGAAACCAGTGTGCCACATTGATGAAAACATTCCACCCTTGATGTATTACAACCTCTGTAGGTGTAACAAATGTGTATATCAATGACATGTCATTATCACAGTTTTAAGAAACGCTTAATGCTGTAATCCCTAGTCCCCATAAGTATATTCACACATCTGCTTCCTGTTGTAAACATAAAAGTTACATACCTGCTGGAGTGCAAAACTCCAATGTTGATATGTGGTGATAGTTAAGTTTTTGTAAATGCATGTTCTGTGTGTAGAAAGCCTCATACAGAATGGTTCCCCATAGCCAGCACATTTGCCTTTTAACATACTTCTCATTATAGGTTCATAGTTTTATAGGTAGGTACTAGGCTATTGGCCCTAGGGCCTATATAAGCCTAGCCAAAAATGTACCCTGGCTTTCGCCACCCAAGAAAATTATTTTCCTGTGCCCCTGTCAAGCAGAGCCACAGAAGTAATCCCTGGGGTGAATTTCCTATTTCCCATCCAATCATCAAGATTTTTGAAGAGTGCTAATGAGGAGCTCTGTTTGACATAGATAGGTAGTCTGTTTCAGAGTATGGGAAGTCTCTGGGACAGGAATCTAATCCTCCAGCATGTTCTGTTTATTGTGGTGACAAGGTTTTG
The DNA here is from genome assembly GCF_019279795.1 of Protopterus annectens. Taxonomy (NCBI): domain Eukaryota; kingdom Metazoa; phylum Chordata; order Ceratodontiformes; family Protopteridae; genus Protopterus; species Protopterus annectens. The sequence goes on from NC_056744.1 coordinate 174,778,333, forward strand.
GTCCCTAGAGCCTGTAGCTCAGAGGGATTGGTATTTCTTTAAGTGGAGCATGTCCAACAGATCTGGGTTTGACATAGCTTTGTATGTTAGGCAGAGATCGCCTCTGAGTAGGCGATATGTGACAGAGTAGAGCTGGAGTTTTTTGAGGCAGTCTGCGTAGGGTATCTGTTTGAGGCCAGTAATCCTCTTTGTGAGGTATTTCTGTGGCCTTTCCAGTTGTTGTAGATGTCTTGTGAGGTACATACCAAAAGGGACGTTGTACTCTATAATGGGTCTAATGAGTGATGAGTAGAGGGGAACAATTACCTCTTTTTTTCTGGATGAGAAACCTTTTGTGATGAGGTGATTAGCAGGTGATTGCCTCTTAACCAACTTGTGGTTCGGAAATGTTAATTGCATTCAACACAGCTGATGTGCACTATCATCAGCCAATGCCATGCAACCACTGTACAAGATATAAGGCCTTAATGGAGATTAAAAGTCCTTTCTGATATGTTGTGCTGGACATTACTGGGGTGAGGAGTCTATGTTATCGCAGAGGATGGATCTGAAGCTTCTACTTTTACATAAAGATGTGTCTGCTACAGGCTGCAGCTGCTGCTGCAGGTAACAGGCATAGGCAGAGTGTGTGAACACTTTGGAGGAAAACAAGTTGTAGGAATAAATGTGGGAGCTGTGCCAGACTTGTTGTAGAGCAAGCCAGAGTGAGAGCACCCTTTCCAGTCCAATTAAGGCATGTGTTTAAGGTATGTTAGGCAACGGTATCATTAACAGAGTACTAGGCAACATGTTTATTGTGTCCTTGAGCAACATAGTGGATAAATATAACATTATGTCCACCATTTGGGAAACTGTCAGGCTACGTGTTACAGTTTGGTACTCATTTGGAACATGTATGCTGACAGTCCTTGTTGCAAGCAGAGGCTTCATATGTATATGTTAGTTGTGCAGCTGTGCTAATCAGCATTAAAAGTTTGAAAGGATTGTGCACTGCTGATATTAGTGGGTCTCATTCACATTAACTGAGTTAAAATCCTCTGTGAATGCATATTAATGTATGACATGACAATTTATGCACTTATGGTTTTGCTAGAAGGATATGTGAAGTGTGTTCCTATCTGTAGGCCTATGACTTCCATCAGTGAAAAGCAGATAGTTCACTTGAAATGCATTGCATGGATAAAGAGTGCATGACTCACTCATTAATTGCTGGCTTTACAATAATGTAATTAAAATGCTAGACACCACTGGATTTGAATCCAGGGCTGTATGTGGCAAAATGTACCGTTTGAAAAACATTTAACAGACTGAGCTTCTGTGTCACTGTTACAGGAGGTGTATTTGCAAGATATAAGTACACACATACAGGCTATGACATACTTTTTTACAGCCATAATTATGTGCATGTCTTTATAGGGATGTATGTCTGCAGCATGGTCCCAGTTGAACATGTATTTTGCCAGTAATGCCTCATCAGATATATTTTTAAATGTTGCTCATAAAAGAGGACATTTACCTGCTATTAGACACCTCACTTATATCTATGATTCTGTGTTTGGCTTTCCAGTAGTGTACTCTTCCACCAGACTCCAAGGTACACTCCCGATTTCTCAATTACTCTTTAAGCAAGTTTGAACAGCACAGCACGATGCACAGCACTGCTTAAACACACTTAATGAGTGCAACTTGCAATTATGTTTTGCTTAAACCACCTTTCTTTAATTAACATTATCATTTAAAATGCATATATCAATATATTTCCATTTAGCTGAGCTTAGCGAACAGACTGAGCTTCTGTGTCACTGTTACAGGAGGTGTATTTGCAAGATATAAGTACACACATACAGGCTATGACATACTTTTTTACAGCCATAATTTTGTGCATGTCTTTATAGGGATGTATGTCTGCAGCATGGTCCCAGTTGAACATGTATTTTGCCAGTAATGCCTCATCAGATATATTTTTAAATGTTGCTCATAAAAGAGGACATTTACCTGCTATTAGAGACCTCACTTATATCTATAATTCTGTGTTTGGCTTTCCAGTAGTGTACTCTTCCACCAGACTCCAAGGTACACTCCCGATTTCTCAATTACTCTTTAAGCAAGTTTGAACAGCACAGCACGATGCACAGCACTGCTTAAACACACTTAATGAGTGCAACTTGCAATTATGTTTTGCTTAAACCACCTTTCTTTAATTAACATTATCATTTAAAATGCATATATCAATATATTTCCATTTAGCTGAGCTTAGCGAAGCTGCACAATGTGGCATTGCACAAAATATATATATAAAGAAATGAAAAATGAGGAGATAGGAAAGTGGTGAAATGGAGTGCAAGCAGGAGGAAAACACAGTGAAAGGCAGTTAGGTATGTGCAGGAAGGGTGTAGGAAAGAACCATAGCTATCCATTTCTTGTACAGCAACAACTGTGCACTTAATTTATAAATGACTTTGGATGCTCAGCCCAGAGAGAGAGATGAGGACAACATAATTGTCTTGTTAAGCCAGTTGGACCAAATTATGTTTGCCCAGTAGACAGGTGTGTGAAATGCAGAGCTATGTATGGAATGATATTTTTTTGGGGACAGGTACCAATTTTATTTTAAGGTGAGAGTGGAATATTGAGGAAGGACATAGGTACGTGTGGGGAGGTAAGTTGGTTAAGTGAAGAAGGTATTGCAGACAGACAAGGCAGACAAGAATGTAGACAGGGTGGTGTGTGACACATGATGGGGGTTGAACACCTTGGATGGGGAGGGTGTTGTGGAATCCAAGTCTAATGTACCTCCACAAGGCAGCAACGTAACTCACATCCCCACCTATGAGACTGTCAGCACTGCTCCATCACTTTCCCGAGGATAGCAGTGGTGGAGGCTGGGCTCTGGGGTGAGTCTGCCCCACAAGGGTGACCAGCATGCTCTCAATCTCATGCAGGCATCGTCCAAAACCACTGTAGAGAATCCTACTCACCACACCTGGCAGTTCATCATGGGTGAAAACTCCCCCTCTACCACTGCTCCCAGAGGGTGGCCCAGCCCTGTCCCATGGGGGCATATGAACCAACACCGCAGGTAGTGCAGGGGCAGCAGAGCGGGCACCACCAGGCTGGGTTCCAGATGTGCTGCCACTGCCATGGTCGGAGTAGCCAAAGTAGGTGAAGGAGGAACCGGCCGACCTTGACGTGCTGTAGTAAAGTAGTTATAACAATAAGTTAAGGTTAGTAATAATCAAACCAATGTTAGTATTAATAGAATGAAACATATTTATTAATTCAAATACATATTAACGTATATTATGTGTAACAACATTAAGTAACGTAACAGTAAGCATGTTAACAGCAAGCCAGTATGAATTAAACCATAAGGCTAACAAAACAGTTTAACAAAATATGTTAATATTAAATCATAATAATAAATAACTGCAATAAATTAAAGAAGATAAGGGGTGGGGAGAGAGAGAAAAACATAGCATTAGTTACCTTGCAGGTAATATTACTACACAGAGTACTACTGCATACTTCTACAGGTGTGCAGTGTCAGTTGTGAGTACAGTGACTATAATTCTCCTATAGCTGATGTAGCATGTACATACCTCTCAAGCTGTTAGCATGGGACAGTACGGGCCAACCACTAACAAATGCAGGTACACAACTACACAGAACAGTTTCACATAATTTGGACTTACATAACTACCAAGGTGTTCTGTATACAAATTTGAAAATATAATGCATTCCAGGTAATCATTTATCTGGTAATCATGGAACAGACAGATTAGGCAGTTTTAATTATATTATGTAAAATCGTGACAGTTGAGAGGTATGTTTGTGTACATTAAGTAAAGTAGACAAATGTCAGACCTTAATTGGCAGGCATGGGAGTAGAACCCAAAAGCTGTGTCTGCAGGGCACATGTGCTTATAATGTAACAATTGACTGCAGCAACTTAGAATATAGATGCAATTAATACAGCCATAATGCAAATATTAAGACAGATTTATTTAGGAAAACACAATGCTCTTTAACACTTTATTGGTATTGGTGTTTATTATCAGTTAAGTCTACACACAATATCTGCCCATAAAGTGGGCTACCCCACCCATATACCTTTTGTTCCTGAAGTGGGAGGAAAAGAGAGCATTAGTTGACCGAAATTGGCCTTGAAACAGCTTTGAACTGTACTATGAGTTGAGCAATACATTTTCAGGTTATTACTTTTATATTCTACAGTTATTACAGTTTTACGCTTGACTGCAGCAACCTTACCATACACATACAATGCATAGTGCTATAGTGTAATTATTTTATGCGACCACAATCCTGGTGTACACCTTTTTGTTTACTGTTATTGGTATTGGTTAGTCTTTATTGCAATAAAGTAGTTATTGTTCATTATTGCACTACACTTCTAATTGCCCATTTATTGCACTACAGTTTGTATTGTTTAGACTTTATTGCAGTACTGCTTTTTATTCGTTATGCCATGGTGGTACAGTGGTTAGCATTGCCACCTCACAGCAAGAGGTTCTCTGGTTCAATCCTCGGCTGGGGTGCCTTCTGTGTGAAGTCTGCATGTCCTACCTGTGGTCGCGTGGGTTTCCTCCGGGTGCTCCGGTTTCCTCCCACTTCCTAAAGACATGCTGTAGGTGGATTGGATACTCTAAATTAGCCCTAGGTGTGAGTGCTTGTACGTGTGTGTGCTTTTTGTGGAAGGTTGCCCACCAGGCTGGCAACTCAGCACCATAAAAACTTCACTGCCAATCATAAGCGGACAGGTGTTCCGCTGTGGCGACCCCTAACCAGGAAAAGTCAAAAGAAGAAGATTGTTTATTGCACTACAATTAGCATACACCATTATGCATACTAGTTTTGTACAGATTCAACTTGCATTTTAGTAAAGTACTGGAAGAAACACTTAAATATGTCTAGGGTATGCCCAGTCCTCACCTCTTGGACCCACGTATCCAAAGTTATCCTCTTTCTATGCTTCAGGTCATCATAGTGGTTATGACACTGCTCACCAGTGTGGGGCATACCAGTAGCACTGGTAAGATCCCTGAACAACTGATCCGAGGCCTCAGCCTTACATTCTGAGCCCTGGTGATTGTCCATCAGCAGCCAAGGTTCATAACTGCATATCAGGAGCCCACAAAAAACCCTGGACTCCTGCACACCCCATCTCTGTGTTCGAAAGCACGCATCCTCTCCAACACCACCTGGCATACTGTCAGTTAGATAGACTCCAATGAATGCTGCAGAATTCCCATCTATTACCCTTAATATAGGCTGTTTTCCTGCTCTTACATGTCGTTCAGCAACATTCAAAAAAGCGCCATGGCCATTAGTCTCACCCAAATCAATGTAATATACTCCAATGCTTGCTTAGAAAAATTACTGTTAGTCAGATGAACTAGTTTGAAGGGTGTGATCTACTGTCTTATGCTAAACAAGTTGTAACAAGCTATGTGATTTTCATGAATACCACGTGCCTTGTGTTAGCATTATAGTTTATTTTAAAAACTGTGTAGATCTAGACAGATGCTCATTCACTCAGTTTTTCTCTGCTTATGATTGGAAGTATGGGCTGCAGTGTAAACATAATGTATACTGCAGTGCTTTTTTAAACATGTCTTATAAAGCAACAGTTCTAGACTGAGCACACATGCAGACTGAACAAAAAAATGAAGGCTATGCAGGTGAAACAGATAGAATGCTAGTGTAATACTTGTGATAGATAAGGGCGATGGCTCTATGATTCAGACTCTCCTTCCATTTAAAATGTTGGCTTATAATTGCACACAATATCACAATTATTTTGTCATGAAACAGCTTAGAATTCCATATAATTGGCACTGAATTAATATGTGAGGCTCAAGTGCTATGATCTCACTATCTGCATTGATGACAACCAAGTGATATTAAAGGAGAATTGACCTTTTGACTGCATGACAGATGTGCACTGCTTTTTCACATGTTGACTAAAGCCTATCATACATAAATAAGCTTTAAATGAATGGTGCAGAACACAGATACAGGCAACAGCTTCCTAAGATTTTACCCACCATTCTCTTAACTAAGTGCTATTTTAAGGAATCTATAGCAATAGTAAGTGAAACTTAGATAAAAATTATTTTGCATTTACACTCAAACACAATGTTTCCCATGCAGTGATAATGATTGCTTTCAAGTGCCAACACCACTTTCTTGTATTTTTTGTAATGCTGCCAACAGACCACTGTTCTACACCATGTACACAAGTATTTGCCATGTAGACAATTAACCGTATCATATACAATCATTCAGAACCATGGCTAAGGCATTCATCCTTTGAATGGCAGATGCTAGCAGTTAGTGATTGACTGATGCTGTGCCAGTACCCTTATGAACAAGTAAATAAACCAGAAGCCACAAACTTTTACAATATAATAATAATAATAATAATAATGATGCTAACACCACCATCACTACTACCACTGCTACTGTTACTACTAATGCTACTGCTCTTACTACTGTTACTAATACTACTGTTACTACTACTACTACCACCTCTACTACTACAACTATTACCATCATTACTACCACCACCACCTCTACTACTAATATAATAGTAATAATAATAGTAATAATAATAATAATAGCTTTACTTAAATCGATTTATGTAAGTAAGATGAGAAAAACAAATACACATAAAGTGAGTTTTTTGGCTATCCAGTGAATAATAAAATAAAAAAAAGTTTAAATGGTTAGAAGGAAAAAACTAAATACTACTAAACAATCCTGCTGCTTGCACTTACTGGTGATTTCTATAGTCTGCCACTGATTTTTAAATAATTTTGTATTTTCAAGTTAACATGGAGGAGAAAAATACATAAATTAGAACAGGCTTTTATTATCTCTATTCAAGAACAGATCATTTACTGCTTCCAGATTTTTTTAAAAGACCATCGATTCTATAGTCCAAGCAGGACACTAATTTTGGCTAAACATTTCCTGCAGGCTGGACATTTAATCATCTAATCAGCATCTCAAAAGAAAAGGAAAGAAACATAGTCCCAGTTAAAAAAACAATAAATAGTTGTGGCTCAGCCCTAGACATAGTTTACAAGTTTCACTTCCAATATATTTTTTTTAAAACAAAGATTTTTAGATTACAAAGACTGAAAGACCAATCACAAATTTCAGACAGATCTACAGCACTTTATGGATTCTGTGCTTGCCTACAACAAAGAACAGTTACAAGATTCATGCATCCTTTGAGAAAGAATGCAATGAGTCTGCATGGCAATTATTACTAAGAAGACTCTACATATCTAAGAGGGAAGAGCAGGTACATATACACTGACACTAAGATGTAGCAATCAGTGGAAAACTGTCTTCAGCCAGTTGTGGTATGGTGGTGTTGTCAGTGATAACATGCTTCAACAGCAGTACATGTGTGAACACATATGTAAGATGCACATGTGAAAAACATCTAGGAAACCGTTTGTACACATCCTTAGTCTAAACAACTGCCAGCAGTGCCTGACAGCAAAGGTATATCCCTGAGTAATTATGGTGGGCAAAGCATGCTGCTGCAAGACAAGTCAAAGAGGCAGGGGGAGAATCGTGAACCACACCATATAGGCAAAAGTAACATATTTGTGACTGCTACATACAGATGCTGCAAGCATGCACCAGGCAAGTCTTACAAAGAAATGCCATATACCACAATAAACTTCAGATACATTAAAACAAGGACGTATATGGACAAATCATACAAAAAAACAAAACAAAACATGAGTGGGATGTGTTTGGCAATTACAATATTCAGAAGCACAGAGTTCAGTTACAGAAGGCGTAAGACTGTAAACATAAGAGTATACTGTCAGTATTGGTGTGACAGGACAGGTAAACATAAGGGTAGACTGTTAGTATTAGTGTGACAGGACAGGTAAACATAAGGGTATACTGTCAGCATTAGTGTGACAGGACAGGTAAACATAAGGGTATACTGTCCGTATTTGTGTGTCAGGACAGGTAAACATAAGGGTATACTGTCAGTATTAGTGTGACAGGACAGAAAAACAATACTACAGAAGAGTGATTGAGCTGGAATGATGAATATAAAAAATACTTTATTATAAGGCATAAGCAGAAGAAGACAGTAAACAGAACAAGTGTAGTTCTTGTGTTAGCTTGATACTTTTGTAACCTAGGTCAGAGTCCAGGTAAAGCTGATGATCCTCAGTGAAAAATATCAAACAAACAAATTTGGTATTACTCAACCATAGAGAAGACTAGGTAACTATGTACCTCAAACCAAAAAGCAAAAATATTTGGTAATAATAAACAAATTAAGTAAAATAAAATAAGAGTTAACTGTGAGAACATGTACTAATAAATCTTGGTTGCAAATTATGTGAATAAAACTTTTATTGACATGCATGACATACTGTTAAACATCTGGGGTATATTAACTGCTGATATGCACGCAAGACCATAATAACAGCTGTAACTTTGAAAGATATAGTACTGCTTAAAATGGTCAGTCAATGGAGCTGAAACTTTTCAGAGGGAATCTGCAAATAAATTAGGTTTAGTACATTTGAATGAGATAAAGGAAAGTCTATATTTTTCTAAGCCAGGAGGAGTTGCAATTCAAAGTATCTTGATAGCTGCTGGCATATGAACATATTATGTGGGCATTGATTTTTGTCAAAACTCCTACATTTATTACAAGTCAGTATATCTCTGCCTCATTTAACAGTTTTGGAAATTTACAGTTCTCTGTCCCTGAGGTCCATGCCCTGTAATCGATAAGCTACAGGAATCAAGAAGTATGCTATATTAGATAAAGTCTTGAAAGGCTGTCCTGCAAAATTCACTTCCCTCAATATAATGCATCAATATAAGGATGGATTCAATAAACCCCACACAACTCACTAAAACTGTGTGCACATCATGGGGTGACACACACACACAATAGCAAGCCAATTTCTATTCAGTACGTGGCTCTATGCTATATGTAGAGCTGCGCAAACAGGGTAAACATTGTGGCATGCTAATTACAGCATAAGCAGCTGTACTGCATGCTAATCAACCAATCCAAAATGACAGAGCTATTCAACAAGCTATAAAGTAATTGTGCACACTTAATGTAAGTTTTTGCCTCATATTCCAAAACCTATTGGAATACAACCACAGAACCTACCTAGAGGGAAAGAATGTTAGGAGCTGCTGTTGTTTTCTTGTATGTATTTGTGCAACAGGCTCAAATCTGCCACTGCTGCTGCTGATAGACATTGGGCAAGAAAGAGAAGGGTGTATACACCCAATTTAACTTTTCATGGTCTGCATGAAGTGAAAATAGTAGAGCACTACATGGTGGATAGAGACACACCCCACAAACACTGCAACTTCTGCCATCCTCAGCAGAGAGTAAGGGTAGACCAAGAGGAACCAATACCTGTGGAGTATGTGTAGCACAAAGAATTTTAGCTACAGGGATTATACAGAGACTAAAAAGGAACATGCTGGGGGTGTCAGAGACATCAGCATCCAGGATTATATCAGTTCCTGAATGCCATGCTACAGCATGCCATTGGCTATATTTAATTTCCACATACCCCCGAGGACAGAGATACAACTATGCAGGATTTCTACTCCATAGCACAATTCCTTGAAGTATCAGGTGCCACAGATTGCATGCACATTATCAAAGCACCACTTGGGGAACAGGAAAGGATCTACATTAATAGAAAGGGTTTCCACTTCATTAACTGCCAGGCATTGTGTAATGCTAATGGAGTCATCCTCAATGTGTGTGCTGGAAACCCTGGCAGATGCGATGACTCCCATATCTGGCACAACTCTCATCTGTACCAGAGGTTTTCTGGGGGGATATCTCAAGGCCATTTAATGGGGATGCAGGGGATGCATACAAAGCATGGTTGATGGTGACCAACAGAAATGCACACACACACACACACACACACCCATGGAGGAACACTATAATAAGGCACATGCTCAAGTAAGAAATATCGTAGAGCATGTGTTTCAGCTGCAGAGATCAGGGTTTCAGTGAGTAGATACATTGGGGGGGGGGGGCTGCAGTACATTCCCAGTACTTGTGCCAAAATTATCACTGTCTGTGCTACCTTACACAATATTATTCTGAGAAAACAGCTGCAATAGGAACACCAAGGGGAAGAAGCACATATTTAATCCCCACTGGCAAGGTCACCACAGTCACATGCAGGTGAGGACTCAGAGAGGAAACCTCCAGCTGGTGTGGGTGTAGGTAGATGTAGGCCCTCACCCTGTTCAAGAAGCATCAGTAGCAGACATGCTGAATACCTAAGGGGTACAACTTTCATCCAATGCATATATGTGCTGTAAAACTGATGCCAGGCAATGCTCACAACCTTTACTTTCCCATTTAATGGCTGTTTACTGCTAGCATCAGACAGACTCAACCCCCAAATTACAACAGTTGTTAACTGCAGGACTATCAAGGTAAGTGTTGAACCTGGACTAGAAAAAATAAATGGGTAAGAACACAAATGTATGGAAGTAGAATGCCTATAGGTTGTCCAGCAATTACATCAATATGTGACAGGGCTGACTTATGTTGACAGATTTCTCCCACTTATTAGCTAACATGCCTCATGCATCAAAAAAACACAAAATAGAAAAAGCAGTCCAAAGTCTAATTATCCCTATATTCTCAAAAGCTGAGCAATAAACCTCACTGACATACCAATGATTTCAAAGTAGTAATTGCCAACAGTAAAATGTTTGTAAGAAATCAGTAAAAGTTTCAAAGTAGCATCACCAATTCATATACTAAGCACTCAGTTAGCTATGCATACTGTGTATCAACAAAAATGCATAGTATCCCTGAATCCAAAAGATAGAGACAAGATGATGGTACAGTTATCATCACAGGGTGGGGTTTGGTGCGGGGTAGCAGGAGGCCACGTCTGACACCAAAGAAGTGAGTGTCTGCGTGAGTAGGAAAGACAGGCAGGTAGAAATGTAGCTAATTATCAAATGGCCACTGAGAGAGATTGATCTTCAAGCCTCATGAATGTCTCATGTACCTGTTATGCGTGTGTGTCTAGATGAGAAATGTGTGTGAGTTTCTGCATGAATACAGCCTAGATCTGTGCTAGCTCTACATACTGGCATGTCAGATAGGTGTGAGCTGTGCATGGTAGAGGTATCAAGTTCATCATTATCGCCCCTAATAGCGAGAAGTGGCTATGCCAAGAGTTGCACTGGCACATTCATCTCCATGGTCAGATGTGCTGGTGCTACATGAATGTGAGCAATGTCTACTGAATGATCTCACCTCATGACTACACCCAGGTGTACGACCCTGTGGCCTACCACTTATGGGTATGGACACCTCAACCACTGATGGAACAGTGGAAGTAATGCCACTATGGTAGAGGGATTGGGCATGGCCACATTAGCTAACAGCAGATGATGTTGTAGAACTATACCCATGTGGATTCTGTCCTCCTACCAGCAGACATTCCATCATAGATACTTCCTGATCCATCATGTCAATCATCAGATCCACTGAACTGGCCACATGGTGGAGGTAGTCACGCACTCACTCTGTGCCACATCTGGAAACCTAAGCAAGTCCAACGAGGCCTTAGTGAAATGTAATTGTGCCTCCATGACAGCCCTAAATATATGTTGAGTGGCATGTAATAAGGCAAAATTAATCATAGGCACTAAACAGCCTATAATTGCAAAGTACCTTGCTAAGGTAAGGGAAAACAGATCTTGTACTTTACAAAAAAAGCACCAAACCAGGTATGTCCAAAGGTCAGCTTCCGTGATTTCTCCTGTCCACCTGGTGAATCTGGACATACTGGGGCAATGCAGCAATTGCCTCATGTACACAGACAACCTTCTCCTCCTACCACCCAACACTACAACCTGCGAGAGATGCACTTACATAACCAAACTGAAACAAAGCTCTCTCCACCCAAGATTGTGCTAGACAGTCAAGAGAAGGTTAACACCCGCACTACACCTCAAGAAAAACACAGCCCTTCTAAACTCACACCACCAACACCCTCACATAGCAGCACTAAACCCTCATATGTGGAGGCCATTAACAGTAACCTGCCCAAGCAACAAGGACCTCTGAAGCTGAAATGCAAATGAGCACCAATCGCAACCAAAGAGTCACATAGCTCACAACACCAGTGTGCCACCCAACAATAGCTCCTAAGGCAAGGCAACATACCCAACACTTTAGTCATAGGTGACTCTAAAGTCAGGCACACTGATGTCCAACTCACCAGGCTGAACAAGGAGAAAATTACAGTCAGCTGCCTGTTGGGTGCCAGGATCCACCACATAATGCATGCACTCTAGTCACTCCAGAACAAGTACAAATATGACTCTGTCATTGTCCATGTTAGAGTGAATGATTTGAGACGTACGTCCCTGGACTGCATGAAAAGAGACATGGAAGAGCTCTCAGATCATGTGGTCCAGGCAGGTATGACCCTAGCCCTGAGCATCATCCTGCCTTTGCCCAGAATGATACCACAGTATAAGGACAAAATGATTGACTTCAACAATTGGCTAAGCTTCTGGTGTCATTCAAAGGGATCCAGTATCTGTCTGCCTGGGACAACATGATCGACAGACCATGATGCTTTGCCAGAGATGGTCTGCACCTGTTGCACCTGGGATTCATGTTACTGGCTAAGGCTCTTGCCACCCCTATAGTGCCTTTTTAGGCAAAGTTCAATGGACAAAACTACCACCCTAACAGGTACAAGCATGCAAAATCTGAAGGTAATGCTACTCAATGCAAGAAGTCTAAACCTCAAAATGCACTCTCTTAAAAATGGAGAACATCAATATTGTGCAGTAACTGAGACCTGGTTCAAGGTTCCAGAGAGCATCCCTGCATTACCAGGCTAAAAACCTTACCACACGTTTTGGCCACCAAACCAGGACCGAAACACTAAAGGTGGAGGAGTGCCCATATTCACCAAGGATATTCACACCACTAGGGCAGATGCCCAACACAATGCATCTGAAATTCTCCAGGTGCAACGAACGCTAGGTAAGAATGCAATCCAAACTGTAGCTTGCTACAGATCCCTCACCATGCCCCAAGATTCTCACTACACCTTTCTAAACATATTGGAAAATATTACGATGCAACCAAACACCCTAATACTGGGTGATTTCAACTACCCTGCCATTAACTGGGAAAACTACTCATGTACCAACACCTTTGCCCAACAGTTCTTGGAATTCATAAAATCCAATGCCCTGGATCAACTAATCCATAGTCCCACCAGGGGCTCCAATATCCTAGACCTGGTTATTACCAACATGGGAAATCGATGCTCCACGCCTATGGTCAAACCCTCGTTGGTCAGGTCTGACCATAAGCTAATCACCCTTGACATCCACATCCCTCCCTCAGCCCCCAGTAAGGAATCCTCTGTAAAAAACTTCTCCAAAGCCAACTTCATGCTACTCAAGTCAGAAGTGACAAACTTCATCACACCCATGCAGATGGGAACTGAAAGTTCAACTGCTGAATCCTACACTAAGGCACTATACGAGCACATCCACTCGTGCATGAATCGTGCCATCCCAAATAGAACCAAGATGCTCTCCTTCAAAAAATGAAAGCCAATCTGGTGGGCCCCTGCCATAAACAAACTTTACAACAAAAGGAAGAAACTGTTACAGAAAAGAGGAAAATCCCAGGATGCAAAGAAAAATCCCTTGCCAGCCTCAGTAAGAAGCTGAGATCCCTCACAAAATCCTCCAAAGCTAATTACAAAAATAAAATTGCCAAAGATTCCAAAAACAACCACAAGGCATTTTATAGCTATGTCAAGAAACTAAATGGCAATGCTCAGATCTGCTCTGAGCTACAATAGAATGGGATTAAATATACTGATCCCAAGGATATTGCTAATATCCTGGTAGATCGATTCAGTGCCAACTTCACCCCCCCTCTCACCACCTAAAAGGCCCATCTCAATACTAAAAGATTGCCAAATTCCGGTAATAACAGCAAAACAGGTAAAAAAACGCACTCTCCAAAGCTATGAATACAGCATCCATGGGACTAGGCGACATCCCAGGCTGTGTACTACATGAACTGGCACCTCACCTAAGTGTCATGTTTAATTATAGCCTCACCTCAGTCTTTGTGGCCACTGAGTGGCACACAGCTACAGCTATCCCACTCCACAAAGGGGGATCCCACCTTGGATCCTGGGAGCTACCTCCCCATCAGTCTGATGAGCCTGATCTGCAAGGCCATGGAACATATTATCATGGGACTTATAAACAAAGACATTGGCAACCTTCAAATACTAGAACCCACCCAGTTTGGGTTCATGAAGGGCCAATCTTGTCTCCTGAACCTGATTGACTTCTTAGTTTCCAGAGCTGTGGACGAGGGTAAGACAGTCCACCCAGCCTATGTGGACCTTACCAAGGCCTTCGACACCATCCCCTACTCTGGAATTATAGATAAACTTACTAAGCTAGGCATTAATCCCTACATCACTCGATGGTTTGCCAACTGGCTTACTGACAGAACCCCACACTGTAAAAGCAGCCGACTCAAAATCCAGCTCCAGACAAGTGACAAGTGGAGTACTTCAGGGTTCAGTCCTGGGACCACTCTTGTTTGGCATCTACTTCTCTGAACAGGCCAACACTAAGGGACTCTGGCTAACAAAGTTCACAGATGACTGCAAACTGGGAGCCATTATTGAATCCCCAAATTATGTGGATATTCTACAAAAGGGCCTTACAGAAACAGATGCTTGGTGCCAGAGCCATGGTCTCAAGCTCAATGCCAAGAAATGTATAGTTATTGCCTTTGGGAAAAACCATGTACCCATGAATTATCACATAGGTGGTAGTACACTAAACACCAAAAGTGTGATAAGAGACTTAGGGACACAGGTGGATAACCACATTGCCACAACAATTAGCAAATCCTTCTATGTGGCCACCTCATCACTAAGGGCTTTTCATCCAGAAAAAAGGAGGACATTGTCCCACTGTACTCATCCCTCATTAGACCCATTATAGAATACAATGTCCTATTTGGTATGTACCTCTCAAGGGATCTGATACAACTGGAAAAGCCGCAGAAATACCTCACCAAAAGAATCACAGGCCTAAAGCAGATTCCCTATGCTGACAGTTTAAACAAGCTCCAGCTATACTCTGTCACATATCGTCTACTCAGAGGTGATCTCTGCTTAACATACAAGGCCATGTCAAACCCAGAGCTGTTGGACATGCTACACTTAAAGAAATTCCTATCCCTCAGAGCCACATGCTCCAGGGATCTAAAACTTTGTCATCACAATGAACAAAACATGCTGGAAGCATAGGCTCCTGACCCAGAGACTCCCCAGACTCTGCAACAGACTGCCCATACATGTCAAGCAGAGTGCCTCTTTGGACCTCTTCAGAAGGAACCTTGACGACT
>NC_056744.1:174798828-174823828 GCF_019279795.1 Protopterus annectens
CACATATTAAAATTTGCCACAGTTATGATTTTTTTCAGTGAAATATATTGATTACTACCCAAAAATGTGTATCTGAAGTGACATCCACCCACACTGCTATCACAGATTTAGGCTCATAAATTAGTACTAGGCTAACTGCCCTTGGGAACTATTTGAAGCCTAGCTGTTTCCCCAGTACTCAAACCATGCACCTTATCTTTATAAGGTAAGCACCTTAACCATTATGTCACCCCTCCTTGTTCTACCTAACCTTGTTCTGCTTGTCATAAGCCTGTTGCCCCTCTCCCAAGCCTTTTATACCCTTATGTCACTCATTTCATGCTACACAGCAAATAATGTTAATAATGACAATAGACTAAATAAAACTGACTATAAATGTGGCATTAAAACACTGCTAGGAGTATGCTCATTTCTCCTTGTATTCATCTCATCCATCCACCACCTATTTACTTGTGTGTACCTTTTAGGTTGATGGATGGTATCTGTAGACTGACTTGACTGTGCTGATGGCGAATACTAACACATTACCAGTAATCACTGCTCATGTACTATGGAATATTTTAAAATCATTTGTAGGATTCTGTTTGTCACATGTTCAGATGATGGATGTAATCTTCATCTAATGTGATGTGCAAAATGTCTTTCCTGTGACAAAGCATACTGTACACACTTCTCAGATACATACATGAATAGTTAGCATATCTGCTGAGTCAGAATAATCATTGCAAAACACGCCTTGTCATTTCTAGAAAACTGTACACACAATTAAATTGTGATTTGCAGTGAGGCTTGCAAAGCACCTAATAGTTGTACAGCTGTATAGAGCTAGGCATTAATGATAACAAATTTGGAAGACACATACTCTGTGCAAATGGAGAAGGCAATAGCAACAGTTCTTAATGTCATAAAAGCTATGATACAACATTTCCAATATAAACTATAGTATGAACAGCATAGCATCTGCCAGCTAGTTCTTTCATAATATATATTTCTAATGAATTCTCAAGTTCAAGTTGTATTCATAAAAATGGAATCTCTCATGCGCTAACACTTTTCCATCATTTGTGTAACTGAGTTTCTTGGAAATGCATTTTGTAAACAGGTATTTGGCATGTCTTACTATGTTTTTTGTCCTGTTATCCTCCATCTTGTCAAAAGGCATTCATTAACACAACAGAAAGGAAGGGACTTGTTCTTCACTGAAGACATACTTAGTCTCATGTGCGCACTGCAGCAAAGCACTTGCAAATGACATTTCAGCAATAGGCCCAATGTCAACGACACTACAGAGATAAAGAGCACGACTTCATTGTTACATTTGTTATGGATTCATACTGACACTTTGTTTTGGTCATCACTAATCAAAACACATTGATATTGTTAAAAAAATCTAGTACTATAGACATCAGTTCATCAGAATATGAAAACACATACATCAACATTTGCAGTTCTGTTGTTGCCAAAGTGTGTGTGACTGTGTCTGAGTGTGTGTTATGTAAACACCATACTGAAAATAAGTACATGTATGCCTCAGTTCTGCAACATGTATTCATGACAGCTCATTCACCTAGGATACCAAGATGGCTTTTAAAGAATTTTTGAACATGACAATGACAAAAGCAATTCTGAAGTCCAGCCTTTGCACACAAGTCTCATAACAGCATATGTTACCTGCAACATTATTATGATGTCATCCTCTATAAAGACCACTATGATAAGCAGACTTCTGTAATGGTGTGAATGTTAAGTACTCTGTTCTGCAGGTGGAGTAACTAGTTAGGTAGGAGTATGAATTGCACAACAGTCAATCTTTGTGTGTGCCTGTATGTCTGGGTGTGTATGCACATTGTCAGAAGAGCATGACTCTATACTCTAATGTCCTCAGTCAAGTTTCATGAAGAAAAGCATTTTACTATGGTACTTGACTGCACAGCTATTTCATACAGCCTTCCCAACATTGTGTTCTCACCATATACTGATGATGTCATCAGTTATAAAGTGTTCTCTGACAATATAAAAGGCATACTTTTTCAGTGGTGCTAGCATTAAGTTCTGTGTTCTTTAGATTTGTGTCATTAGTTAAGTAAGGGATCTAATCTTGCTGCAGTTAACTTTTGTATGTTCACTTATTCTCATTCTGGTGACCATTTTAGATCAGCATGTGAGACACTCCTACCAACATCTTTTCACCATACACATATGATGTCATCTGCTATGAAGTGTTGTCTGAGAAGATGAAAGTCTGACTTGTGTTGTAGCACTAGTGTTAAGCACTATGTTGTCTAGCTTGTGTAAATAGGGCTCCTAATCTCACTGTAATCAGCTTGTGTTTGCCTGGGTATTCAGTTAGCTCTCATTTGGTAGACAATTTTAGAGCTGCATGTGAGACACTCCTACCAACATCATCTTCTCACTATTCACTAATGATGTCATCTGCTAGAGAGTGTTGTCTGACAATATAAACTTCCCACTTATGTGGTGGTGCTAGCATTGCATATTGTGTTTTCTAGATGGTGTAAATAGCTAAGTGGGGGGTTCCAATCTCACAACAGTTACCTTGTGGGTGTGTTCAACTGACTATCAGTCAGGAGACCATTTTTTGATCACCATGTGAGACAGTCCTACCAACATCTTTTTTTCATTATACACTGATGATGTCATCTGCTATAAAGTGTTCTCTGACAACATGAAAGTCAGACGTTTGCTGTGGTGCTCGTGTTAAGTACTGTTTCCTATCTTGTGTAACCAGAAAGGTAGGGATTCTAATCTCATAGCATTCAACTTGTGTGTGTATTTTCAGTCAACTATAAGTCAGGAGACCATTTTAAGCAGCATGTGAGATACTCCTACCATCTTTTCACCATACACTTATGATGTCATCTGCTTTAGATAGGTGTTCTAATCTCACAGCAGTCAACTTGAGAGGGAGAGAGAGAGAGAGAGAGTGTGTGTGTGTGTGTGTGTGTGTGTGTGTGTGTGTGTGTGTGTGTGTGTGTGTGTGTGTGTGTGTGTGTGTGTAAGTATGTTCATTAAAGTATCAGTATGGAGACAATTTTAGAATGGCATGTGAAATCATAGTTACATCAGGCAGTCCTCCCAGCATCTTCTTCTCAACTTACAATGATGATGTGATCCCCTATAATGTGCAATCTCACAGTCAAATGTCTGTGTTGGCATGAGCATTTACTGTGTTCTGTAGGTAGGCATTTTGTGTTTTTAATCTCACAGCAAGCAACTTGGGTGTACTCATTCAAATATGAGTGTGGAGACAATTTTACACTGAGATGTGACTCCACATCTATGTCACACATTCTTCCTAACATCATCTTCTCAGCATATAATGATGTTGTCATCCTTTATAAAATGCACTGTGACAATATAAAGTCAGAGATTTGCAGCAGTGTTAGTGTTGCCTTGTATGGAATCCAGTTTGTATACTGGCACAGGCTTAATGTTCATGTCTGACCTTAGTCAACTGCTGTGTGTGTGGTTGGTGGTATATTACAATCAGTCTATAATCTTTTGAATCTTTCTTCATTTGACTCCCACTCAGGAGAACTCTAACATAACCCCATGAATCCAATGTCCTTTCCTCCTTCTACCCACATAACATCCTTTCTGTGTAACACAGGAGGATGTCATCATTTCAAAGATGCTTACACACATCATGAAGTACAACCATTCCATGACCATCTTCAAGCCATCTGCAGACCACTGGGTGTGTGATTGCTAATTCTGTCATGTGGTGGTGCACATGTCACATATGGACAGAGGCAGTATGTAATACAATCAAATGCATCCACACACATGCACTTACTCCTGTCTCGCATCATATAGATAGTGATTTTAGTTAAAAAGCTAAGATAATGGCTGTGATTTTATGTGATGTTGGTCATTAGCTTAGTGATCTCCTATGACCCAATAAAGATTACACATGTCAAGGTTGCTGTCATCCATATCTGCTGTGTTGAGATGTTGATGTACAGTGACCCTTCAACAGTGTATTCCAATCTGTGATTGGTAACATATCAATGGCCACCACTGCCATTTCATTATATGTTCCTTCCATAACAGCCATAGTAATTTGCCTCCTGAAGATGATGAGATGATGCTATATATATATATATATATTGTTGTCTTAGTAAGCCATGTGTTCTTGCAGTGGAGTACAATAGCATTCTACTCATTTCTCATTAAACCATCACAGTGACACTTGCTGTATGGCACATGTGTGTATGTGTATACCTACCATCATGAAATGCTACATGACATACAGCAATACTACATCATACTAATTACATGAGCACATATTCTTTGTTTCATCCATGCTGATACATACACAAACATATAACCAGTTCAGATTTACTTATAATTTTGGGGACTTCATTGCATGCACAATTGTGTTTCCATTCACAAGGATTATTCAGATGATGCCCATCAGCATTGTATGACTGTCAGCTTTTGCATCATTAACTGTTCCACATGATCTACATCCACCTCGTATGTAATGTGCTCATACAGGGTATCAGAGCCCTCACACGCATACCTTTCCATTGATAAACATATAGGCACATGATGTGCAAGTGAAGTAATGACATGAAATAGGTAGAGTTGTATGACTGTATTAACAGTACCACTGTGTGTCATGTGATGCAACCCAAGGTTGTATTTGGAGGTGTTGTCACAATTTTCTTTTAAATAACTACAAACTTCTAACGTGAATATACAGCTATAAATACAGATGGTTGTGGATGGCATCACCAATACTCATCTGGAGGCAACAGACAACCTGCTAACTGACTTTACCCCCTGACGCCACTCGTCATCACCCAAAGTATACATGGAAACATTACTCAGCATATTTTATTAAGAATGCAGCTCATCTGTGCACTCTTCAAGGCTAAAAACACTGCATCAATGAGCCTGACAGCTTTCCAGGTTGCTTTATCAATAAATTAAAACATGACTTTGCAGATGCAGCTGTAGTCCCAGCTTAATCACAGCTTCCAGACAGGTTATTTTCTGGCAGTATGGTGGGCAGCAACAGTCATCTGTTTGAACAAGGGGGAGGCATAACCTGACACAAGGAATTATTGACACATAAGCCTGACTAGCCTCATCTGTAAACCAATGGAAAAAATCATCATGGACCTTATCAACAAGAACATAGGTAATTTCCTGACTGTATAACCAACCCATTTTTGATTTTATTAAGGCTATTTAATGTCTGTTAAATCTGGTAGAGTTCTTCAAGAAGGTCACCAAGGCCATGAATGAGTGAAAGAATGTGCATCACACATAATTTGACTTGGCCAGGACATTTGACACAATTCCGCAATCAGTTATTACAGGATAAACTATCTTAACTGGCCATAAAATACTGTGTCACCAAGTGGGTAACCCAACAGATCACCAACAGGACATATAATGACCCTATTCAATTGCAACCTACATCAATGGATGATTAATGGTAGTTGTACTCTTGGTGTTACACCCAAGTTCCTTTATGGCTATTGGCAGATGTTCTTAAATAACATAGCATAAGCTCATAGTTGTGTGACCTTTGTTCACATAGCTAATTAAAATTGTGAAATCCTGGTTAAATATGGCAAGGATTTTATGTCATCTTGGAGCATTAGTCAAGTAGTCCTCTATGAACCTATGAACTCCAACTGTATCCTAGGTACAGTTATAGTGTGGCTACAAGGTTTCATGGATATAACAGTACATCACATCAGTCTTACTATTTGATAGCATGAACACATATGCATGTCAGGATTTCATGCCAGTATAACATTTTCACTTACAGTGTCAGGGGACATGGATCATGTGGCACACATCTTGAGCTTTCACATGCGCTTATAGAGTGTGATCCATGCATTGTTTGTCATGTGAACAATATCACAGTAACAGCTTCCTCACTCATTAATGCTAGGATTTGCACTGCTGTAGTTTCTGTGCACAGGGTAGCTCAGAAGCTAGTGTCAGGTGGGGGTTATTGAGCCAGCCCATCTTAGCTGTTAGTCATTAACTGAAGTGTATTTTCTATGTTGTACTTCCATTACAACCTACATTTTTGTGAATTTGTGGAGAGCTGATATAGCAGACAGCTAAATTCTCCTGACTGTGAGCAGAGCTGGAATCTTTTCCCATCTGATATTCCAAACTGATAAGTACACATGTTGCAACTCAGTTTGCGCTGTGCTGTATTTATATATTTGCTTTATTATTTATATATTTGCTGTATTGTTTCTGTCATTTGTTGTCTGCTGTTTTTGTTTCCTGCCCTTCCCTCCCAAGTGTTCTTGTAGTCTTAAACTTGGTGGCTTTGGATTTCCCCGCCCCTGCTGTAAATCTGATTTTGGTCACTGCTCCCAGTCCAATCTCATTTCATCACTCAACGTTGTGCAGTGAGATTATTTGATCAGGACTACCCCCTTGCTTCTTTGACTTTGAACACTCATGTTTCCACCCTCTCCACTTTAAAAAAATGTGCACTTCACTCATCTGCTTTTACTGTAACTGTGTTCTTCATACTTTACTACCTTATTTTTGTTGTATGCTCTTAAGTGTCCGAGTGCTTTTATTCTGCTGCATTTAATACTGCTTGTTAGTAGCCTAATTAAATGTATCTGCTATTCCAAGCATTTTAAGCATTGGTCTTAGCACTTGTGCTTCAGGAAGTTACGTTACATTTAAAAAGGTTCTTGTATTCTACACTCTTGTGGACAAACCCTTAACAAAACCTTTTCTCCATAAAGTCCTACATACCACTGCTAGAATCTCCTTGTGTTCTGACTGCATGTGCTTCTCAAACAATCTGGAAATATAAAGCTGATAAGTATATTTTTGGCACTTTTTAACTGCTCATAGTTCTGCACTATCTTAAATTTTGCTTGACTGAATTATCTATATATATGCTGGCATTGTTTTCTGATACTGTAAGTGCCTCCATTTTGATTTTTTTCCTAATTTACTGCTTTTTGCACTTGTTTTAGTCGTTTTTTAATTTAATTGCATTTATTTAAACTGTATTTGCTTTAATAATGCTACACACTCAAAGTGTGCTTCCTTGCACTGCATTTGAATTGATTTTACTGCTGTTTTAGCTGCTTTGCTGTAAAAAAACAAAAAAAAGCTCTAAGCTTGTTTCCCACATTTCCTATAACTAGTATAGTCCAGATACAGATTTGCTGTATCTAGGACTGTTTGGAAGCTTCCGAGTCCTCCAAGCCTTTCTGCATTGGAAGTAAGCCTTCTAGCTTATCAATGGGAGTGGTAAGCACTACGTAGCCTATCTACCACAAGAGGTGTTGTTTCTGGCCCAGAAATTGTAGTTTATTGACCATTTGGGCAGTTTTCCATTCTTTTCAACTTTCTGGTTTAAAAGCCCATGTTTGCTTTTGCTTAAACTCTGCGCAGTGTCGCCGAGCTGAGGTAAACTATTATTGGTGCTAGAAAGTCTGCTCTTCAGTTTTTTTCCTTAGAGCTTGCTAGTTCTTTCTCTCGTTCTTATACTTCAAATAGCTTAATTGCTTTGCACTTCAACAAGTTTTTGTAACAATTATTGTAGCACATCAAAGTGCCATCAGCACTAGTCATTCTTCATGGAAATAGCTTGTTACAGCCACCCTTCCTGGCATAATTAAAGGTCAGTTTCTGTGCTTTCTCCTATTAACCTGGTGCACTTGAGCATTCTGAGGCAGGGTAGTAACTCCCTCATGAACACAGACAACCCTCTGCTCTTACCTCCCAACACTCAGACTTGTGAGAGATGCACTTATATCACCAAAACTGAAAGCTATGCACTCTCCAGCCAAGACTGGACTAGCTGGTTAAGAGGAGAACGTGAACACCTGCACCACACCACATGGAACACATTGTCCTCTAGAACACCCACCATCACAGTGCTCACATAAAAACACAAACCGCACACGCACCTTTGTGGAGACCTTCAATAGAAATTTACCTAAATAGCAGAGACCTCCAAGACAGAAACACACTCAACCACCACAACATAGCACAAACCACAGGGCACATAGCTCACCTTCACAGTGTGCCCCTCAACCTAAGCCCCTAAGACTAAAAACCTTGCCCAATACACTAATCATAGGTGACTCAATAGTGAGGCATGCAGATATCCCACTCACTAAGTTGTATAAGGAGAAGGTAACAGTCAGCTGTCTATCAGGTGCCAGAATCTGACACATAACACATGCACTCAGGACACTCCATAACAAGTAAAAGTATGACACTGTCATTGTCTATGTGGGTGATGCACCACCCTGCACTACATGAAAAGGGACATGGTGGAGGTCTCGGATTATGTAGCCCAGGCAGGTATGACCCTAGCCCTAAGTAGTATCCTACCATCACCCAAAATGATACTGCAGTACAAACAAAAAATCATTGACTTCAACAATTGGCTAAGTTTCTGGTGTCATTCTAAGGGGATCCAGTATCTGTCTGTTTGGAATTACATAACTGACAGACCTCGATGCTTTTTCAGAGATGGCCTGCATCTGTCACCCCTGGGTTTCTGGGGACTGGCTAAGGCTTTTGCCACCCCTATAGTGCCTTTTTCGGCGGTGTTCCGAAGACCAAATTACCACCATAACAGCTATAAATAAATGCACTCTGAGGGTCATGCTGCTCAATGCTAGATGTCTAAATCACAAGATGCACTCACTCAAAGCACTCCTCAAAATGGCGAACATTAACATTTGTGCTGTAACGGAGACCTGGTTTAAAGCAGCAGAAAGCACCCCTGCACTACCAGGCTATAACCCATTCCACACCTTTCAGCCCCAAAACATGGACCGAAACTCCAAAGGTGATGGTATCTTCATACTCATAAAGGATATGCACACCTCCAGACTAGTATCCCAGCATAATTCACCTGAGATACTTCAGGTACAACTAACATTGGGTAAGAAGGCAATCCAGATCATAGCCTGCTATAGGATCCCAACCACATCCCTAGACTCTCACTCCATGTTCCTAAGCACCCTGGAATCTATCAAGGTCCAATCCAACTCTCTCATACTAGGAGGCATCAACTACCCCTCCATCAACTGGGAAAACTACTCAAGCACCAATACACTGTCCCAGCGCTTCCTGGAATTCATCAATTACAATGCCCTGGATCAGCTCATTCTGACCCCCACTAGAGGAAGCAACATCTTTGACCTGATTATTGCTAACATGGGCAACAGTTGCTCTACACCAGTAGTCTATCCCTCCCTGGTCATATCTGACCATAAACTAATCAACATGGAAATTCACATCTCACCCACACCCCGCGCAAAGGTAACCACCTTGAAAAACTTCTCCAAAGTTGACTTTGGGCTCCTAAAAACAAAGGTGGCTAACTTCATGGCACCCATGCCAATGGAAAATAGCTGCATGACTGCCAAATAATACACCACTGCACTGTACGAACATGTACATAAATGCATGGAACTAGCCATACCCAACATAACCAAGATGCTGTCCTCCAAAAACGGAAGCTAATCTGGTGGCCCCTGCCATTAATAAACTCTGCAATAGACTATTGCAGAAAAAGGAAAAGTCCCAAGACTGGAAAAACATCCTTATTAGCCTCAACAAAAAGTTGAGATCCCTCATCAAATCTTACAAAGCCAGCTATGAATGCAGTATTGCAGCAGACACTAAAAACAATCACAAAGCCTTCTATAGTTATATCAAGAACTTCCACGACAATACCCAGATTTGTTCTGAGTTACTGCACAATGGTACCTCCTATACTGAGCCAACAGATATTGCCAGCATACTGGCCAACAGATCCAGTGCCAACTTTACCCCCCCCCCCAAAAGGAACAAACACAATACCAGAAGAATGCCAGGCACCCAGCATTACTGCAGCACAAGTAAAAGCTGCATTGACCAAAGCCAAGAATACAGCTTCCATGGGACCCAATAATATCCCTGGCTATGAACTACAAAGCAAAGTGGCACCACATCTGTGTGCCCTATTCAGTCACAGCCTGACCTCAGGCTTTGTCCCTACCAAATGTCACACTGCTACAGTCATACCTCTTCATAAAGGTGGAGCGACTATAGACCCTGGGAATTATCACCCCATTAGCCTGATGAGTCTGGCATGTAAAGCTATGGAGCGCATCATCATGTACCTGATTAACAAAGATACAGGAAATCTGCAAACTCTAGATCCCATGCAATTTGACTCTGTGAATGGGAGATCATGCCTGCTGAACCTGGTTGACTTCTTTGAGTCAGTCACCAGGGTTGTGGATGAAGGTAAGGCAGTGCATAAAGCCTACCTCAATGGCTAAGGCCTTTGATACCATTCCTCACTTGGGAATTATTGATAAACTCACCAAACTTGGCATCAACCCCTATATCACTGGGTGGGTTGCAAACTGGCTCACAAATAGAACACACAGTGTGACAGTAGTGGACTCCAAGTCAGACTGCTGTAAAGTCACGAGTGGAGTCCCACATGGATCAGTTCTGGGTCCTCTCCTGTTTGGCATTTACTTCTCAAAAGTCCAGACCAACACAAAGGGATTCTGGCTGACCAAGTACACAGACAACTGCAAGCTGGGAGCCATTATCAAGTCCCCAAGTGATGCAGACATACTACAGAAAGGCCTGACTGGGACCAATGATTGCTGTTGAAACCATGGCCTTAAGCTCAATGCCAAACAATCCGTTGTCATCCCCTTTGATAAAAACTCAGTTCCCACTAATTACCACATTGATGAGAGCCCATTGAACACTGAAGGTGTTATAAGAGATCTGGGGATGCAGGTTGACAGCAACCTCTCCTTCAACCACCGCATTGCTACTTGGTCAGTAAGTCCTTCTATGTGGCACATCTCATTACCAAGGGTTTTGCATCCAGAAAGAGGTCATCATCTCTCTCTACTCTTCCCTCATTAGATGAATCATTGAGTATAATGCCCCATTTGGCATGTACCTCACTAGACAACTGCAACAGCTGGAGAGGCCACAGAAGTACCTCATGAAAAGGATCCTAGGCATTAAACACATGTGCTACACAGACAGACTCAAAAGACTCCAGCTATTTTCTGTCTCATATTGCCTACTTAGAGGCAATCTCTGCTTGACTTACAAAGCCATGTCTGACCCAGCTCTGTTAGAAATGCTACATCTAAAGAAATCCCAATCCCTCCACACCACACTCTCCAGAGACCTCAACCTTATTATCACAATCAACAGAAGATGCTGGAGGGACAGGTTCCCCACCCAGAGACTGCGCTCGCTCTGGAATAGACTTCCCATACATGTCAAGCAGAGTACCTTGCTGTCCCCCTTCAAGAGAAATATTGATGAGTGGATGGGTAATAGAAAGTTCACCCCTGGGATCACTCCAGTGGCTCTGCTTGGTAGAGGCACTGGGAACTAACATTGGGTGGCACAATGCAAGGGCGCTTCTATGGGCTACGCTTGTAAAAGCTCCAGGGCCATTAGCCTAGTACACACCTATGAATCTATGAACCTATGGACATAAGTTGATGCATTGCCATCAGTCTCACATACTGCTGTACCACTCATTTTAACACACTAGTTCTTAATTTACACATCAGTTGCAGATGCTTCAGATTATATCCATTGCATATTCCAATGCTAATCTTGCACCCATTTCAGAACTCATCACTGTCTGAATTTAAAACAGCTAGACTGGTTAGAATTTCACAATCAGCTTAAATTTCTACAACTCCCCATAGTCCACAAGGCCCTGTATAAACCCACCAACACCCCTATACTCTCTACTATCATTACACCTTATAATAATAATAAAAAGAACCTACGCTCCTCAGATAAACTACTGATCAATACTTCAAGATCCATTCACTCAGTAGGTGACTCCATAGGAAAGCTATGGAATTTATAACCACTGAACTCACATCACAAATTTCTCTTTCACTCTTTAAAAAGAATCTAAAGCTATTCCTAAAGACACACCGGCTATACTCCTGTACTAACCCTAACTAACCTCTCTCCTTCTTAATTAACAACTACTCCTTACTCTATAATTTTTACCTAAACAATCATAATACCATGTCATCATAAATAATATGTATGATTACATGGATATTGTATCTTATGTACAATACCCTTGATTCTTACTGATACTTCTATCCTTGCTAAGACTAATGTATTTCGTAAAGATATATGAAAAAAAAACATTTTTTTGTAACAAATGCTTTTTATGTAACAACTCCTTTTTTTACTATTTGTACATTTTATCAGCTAATATTTTTTATCTATTACTCTTAAAGTATGTATGTATTATTTTTATTTTTATTTTTGGAGCTTTTCTCCCCTGGCCTCTACTGAAAATGGGCATGTATCCAACTAGACTAGCCTGGTCAACAAATGTAAAATAAAAATAAAATAAATATTACATTAGCCATATGCATACAATACAGAGCTATGTATATGGAATCCAATCATAATAATGTGTTGTTTATAAGTGTTGTTATCCTTATGGCTGGTACTTATGTCAACCAGGGATATTTTAGTCAAGTGTATTGCATTTGGCAAAGTAAGTTTGCACACATCTTGTCACTCATGCAGAACTATTCTTTGTTTTGCATACCAATTAGGAATTGACAGTGTCAACTTCCCTTCAAAGTGTACAAGATCATATGCAACATGTCTTTCTTGCACCCCATAAATACAGAGATCATTGACAATATTGATGGCACGTGTTTGATTATTATATGTTTGGCTTGGCTTATGTGTCATGCAAATCTCTCAAATGGTCAGGCTTGCCCCTAAATTCAACTGCAGATTTAACATTGTCCCACTTAATCCCTCCAACGACAGTTTAGTTTTGTAAAAATGGTGGTGAATTCCCCTTACAGAATATTGGCAATCATTATAGTTGTGCACATCTTTTCCTGCAAAGCATGCATAATTACTTAAACTCACATAATATTATAAATGAATGTTAATATTTTAAATTGTTTCTGATTGCGCCTGCTCCTGTCTGCAATTGTCCATGAGTCTGTTGCCATGTCTCCATGATTGGTTGCGAAGCATGTTAACATTTCATTCATATAAGAGCAAGTAATTTTGAAGCTATTCACATGCACATACTCCCTATTGTATTTACCATCTTTGCTAAATGTTTTCTCCAATGAGCATCTCAGTCATGTTTATACCAGAACTATTCATATTTATTAGCATGTAACCTTGTGTGACAGTCACATATATACTGCCATGTGTGGTGATATGCATGCACTCAAATAGGAGGTGTAAACAGCAGTACATACTGTGCAATCTACATATGTGCTTAATGTTATGAAATGTACTTGTCTTGGTTGTGTACATATATTGATATATCCTATCTTGGGTACATTGCCATACTGTACATGCCCTCTTCCTATTTCTTCCTTCCTAGCATGCATGTCTGTGGCCATTTTAATCAGCACACTTTCCCTGCCTAGTGTATTTATGCTGCATTGTATTTGTCCTTGCTGATCATCCCAACAACTATTATTTCAGTCAGCAAATACTTGTTGTAATGTACATTGCACTGATTACACTTTTCAGTAATGTATTATACTGCAGTTGTTGTAGCATTTTCACCCCTTGTAGTGTATATGTCTGAGCAATCTCACAGAGCAGATTTGTTTGTAGGCAAACTTGTATGCATGTTTTTTTTCTGTTATTGCTGCTCTGCATGGTCGCTAGACATGAAACATAACGTGTATTGGTGTAAGCATGACGAGCGGCGTACATATACAATTAGTGCTGCTGCTCAAAGCACTAACATGTGAACTCCGTGTAGGCTTCGTGCAAAGCCTATATGGAGTTTATTGAATCCCCAGGAACTGTTAGTGTTTTTGTTAACTTTGATTGGCATATCTAGCTGAAGCAAAAAAGGACACTGTCAATTGTAATCATCAGAAAGATGTTATATAATAAGTTGGACCTCCATCAGATTACAACTTTTTTGCTTGGAAAAAGTTTGACTTCAGGTGAGGGGAAAAAAAAAAAACAACTTCAGTCATTTTAACCACATGTTTTTGAATTAAGTTAAAAATCACAATTTTGCATATCTTTCAGATTCACAGCATTTTCAAATCACAATTTTGCGTATTTCAGATTCACAGCATTTTCAAATCACAGTTTTGCATGTTTCAGATTCACAGCATTTCTTATCCATGGTCAAATAATAGGTATGAGTCGTGAATAGACTGGAATTTTGGGTTTCCCAATGTGGTCACAAAAAGAAAAAAAAAACTTCTCTGAGCAGCCACAGTGTTTTATAGGTTCATAGGTAGGTACTAGGCTATTGGCCCAAGGGCCTAAATAAGCCTAGCCAACAAGGTTCCCTGGCTTACACCACCCAAGAAAGTTAATTTCCTGTGCTCCTGTCAAGCAGAGCCACAGAAGTGATCGCCAGGGTGTATTTTCTGTTTCCCATCCACTCATTAAGATTTAGGTTTATTTGTTTATTTAAATTTGTTTTACAAGGTTAGTGCACTGATAAATATTGATCAATTTCAGTCTCAGCCTGGTCTGTATCTATCCTTAAAAGTAGTCATAATTCATACATATACAGGTCAGGTTTCTTTGTAGGACACTGGTATTATGCAAACCCACTTAACACATTCACTCATATGACTTAATGGTCATTTGTGATTTTCTTGGCCAGTTTGTGTTGAACAACATGAACCTGTGTATTCCTTTTTTTCTCCAGATAGTATTTTAACACCAGAATGCATCAAGAAATGTGAAGGTCACTCATGGTGTGAAAGTTCTTTAATGGAACAACACCTACACTGTCACGTAATAATAGTCTGTAACGATAGTGCATTGCTTTGTCTTATCCTCATTTGTTGACATTGCATTAACAGTTAACTCAGCACTCTACAGTTCACAAACCTTTAACAGTCTCCATGATTATTCTTTACTTACAGAATTAGTGTAGTTATCTAGCCTGCATTTAAAAATATAGATTAATTTAAAAAGTATATAGATATCATAGAAAAAAATATTGCTTTATGTACTTCTTATCCCGCAAACACAGTGGCTTACCTAATAGTCCTACTGAATTTATGTAACTTGTTTTCAGCTATATCTTTTATATATATATATATATATATATATATATATATATATATATATATATATGTGTGTGTGTGTGTGTGTGTGTGTGTGTGTATATATATATATATATATATATATATATATATA
The DNA here is from genome assembly GCF_019279795.1 of Protopterus annectens. Lineage (NCBI taxonomy): Eukaryota > Metazoa > Chordata > Ceratodontiformes > Protopteridae > Protopterus > Protopterus annectens. Next base: position 174,814,048 of record NC_056744.1, read on the forward strand.
TATATATATATATATATATATATATTATTTATTGCAAGTAACTGGCTGATCATAAGTGTAAAAAAACTTTCGTTCTTTGAAGTTTTCTATGTATTTTTGTACATTCTAGAGGCAGTGGCCACCTTCATAGCTACAGTAAAGAAGTACTGTTTTCAAATCAGTTTTCATTTGCTGTAACACAGACACATGAAGTAAGTTCTCCTACCTACCATTAGCATATGCTCTCCCTGTATTGCTGTTACACATTGACAGAGACTATTACAGCTTTCAAATATTCAACTAATGGGCTTTAGGATTTAAAAAAAGGCAATCATCCATTGGTGTACCGGGTAAGGTTGCCAACTGTAGTTTTCTTTGTGTAGAAGTTGATTCTCTTAGCTCTCATTTGCCTCCTGTGTAACCTTAAGCAAGTCACTTAACCAGATATTGCTCCTGGTTCGGTTGACTTACCTGGTTAACAAATAGGGTTGTTATTATTACAGCAGAAGGGTAAAGGAGCTAAACAGCAGGACTTTTTGCTATTTTGCAAAAGTTCTTGTTGGTCGTGGACTTTAGGCCTGCACTTGCGACCTTATAAAGACGTTGTTTCAACAGTACCTATTTACTCATGCTGGCAGGCTTGAGAATGTGAGTAGGTTATATGAATCAGTTTCAGTAGTGCAGTAACGGCTGGTGCAGTGCTTGTTACAAACAGAGGCAATACAACAGCAGCAGCATTAGCAGCAGTAGAAAGGTAACACAACAGGCAATGTTCTGTTGTACTGCCACTTTTTCCTTCTACACAAAAATATTGCTGCACAACATATGCTATCTATGAGGATAGGACTTTAGTTTTATTTGTTTGTCTTTAAAATTCTAACATAAACTGAGCAGGAGAAACTGCTGATGGTGAAAGGAGAATATGATTACATGAAATGAGAGCATGTCAGGTTTCAGGTTTTTAATAGATTTCAATATGTCAAATAAAATATTTCCAACAATCCCTTGTTTGTTTGTTTGTGTCTTTCGGCTTTTCCCGGTTAGGGGTCGTCACAGCGGAACTCCAGTCCGCTAATGATTGGCAGTAGATTTTTACGTGCTGTCTTGCCGGGCCTAATGCACAACCTTCAATGAAGGAATGCCCATTCACGCATGGTGCCACACAGAAGAAGCTCTAACTGAGCATCAAACGGGCAACGTCTAACTGTGAGGCGACAACGCTACCGCAGCACCACCACCGCACAATCCCTTGTGGTTCCATATTCTGAAAGTTGTTAACCAAATTAAAGTTATGCTTAGAAGCTATCTGTTGATTGTATTTGGTAAAGTGTCAAAAGGTGTTCAAGCAATGTGATAAAAGAGTACCAATGTTCCTTGAGGTGAAGTGAACATGGAGTCTGTCATATTAAATATGGGATAGAGTGGAAATCCCCTGAGTGGAATTGTGAAGACCTTGTTCTTTAATTTGCCAAGTGAAACAATTTTCGCTGTACAGTTGTGCCTACAATTCTTAAAATTTATATATGCAGATCAGTTACACCTGCATAGTGTACTCTATAAATGTCAGCTATCCCTCAAACCTGTTTTAGTGCCTGACTGCAAAGCCATAAAGGCGGTCAGTTTTCTATTGTCTTGCAACAAAGATTTGATTGTTTATATGAATGACATTATGCTCACTCCTAAAGTACAGAAAGTAAAACGGGACAGTCATAGTAGCAGCAAACAGTTGTGTAAGTTATACACCAGTTTTACTATTGCATGCTGTAGGGACCAAAATTTCCCCTTCATCCAATGAGGTCATTCCCTTCTTACATGCAATACTAACATCTGTGCACTATGTAGACATCCTCCACTCTTGCATGCAGTACTAACATTTGCACACTACTCTGAAACTAAATTTATTGGCTTACGTTTCAAGTTTTTTTTTTTTTTTTAATGTTGCACCCAGTTCCGCTCAGTTTAAAGAGGAATGAGGGGAGGCAACATTTGGAAGATGATATACTACTCAGACAAGCTCCTCATGGTCCTGCAGAGTGGTCCTAGCTACAGAGAACTCAGAAAAGTGACTACTTTCTGGATTTAAGTATCTTTGCTGTTTTTTTACTTGAAATACTTTCTCTAGCTTACCCTAAACATGCTTAAACTGTTTTTTTAGCTGTTTGCTGCATTATTTAATATCTGCACTTAAAGTTACATTTTAGTCGAATTTGATTGAAAGTTTGTTTGTTTGTTTGTTTAATTTAACTGTTGAGGCTGCCCACTAAAGTGTGCTAGCCTGTGTAACTGATTTATTACTGTTTCTGTATTTTCTGTGTGTTTCTATCTAAAAACAAAAAAAAAAATAATCTTTGTTTTCCCACCTCTCCTCGACTAGTTTAGACCAGTTTACAGGCATTGCTGTATTCTGGGCTGTGGTGTAGTTCCTGTGTTGTCCAACACCTTACTTGGATAGAGGGAAATTTCTTTGCTCACCAGTGGGAGTGGGGAGCCTTGAGCAGCCTACCTGTCCCTGTAGGAAGTGACCTCAGCACAAGAGCTGCAATTGGTTGTTTTGGACCATTTCTAGCTATTTTGAAGTTCCCTGTTTAAAATCCGCCTCTGGGCATTTTTTTCTGGCTATACTACTCAGACAAGCTCCTCGTGGCCCTGCAGAGTGGTCCTAGCTACAGAGAACTCAGAAAAGCTAGTACTTTCTGGATTTAAGTATCTTTGCTGTTTTTTTTACTTGAAATACCTTCTCTAGCTTACCCTAAACAAGCTTAAACTGTTTTTTTTTAGCTGTTTGCTGCATTATTTAAAATCTGCACTTAAAGTTACATTTTAGTCGAATTTGATTGAAAGTTTGTTTGTTTGTTTGTTTAATTTAACTGTTGAGGCTGCCCACTAAAGTGTGCTAGCCCGTGTAACTGATTTATTACTGTTTCTGCATTTTCTGTGTTTCTATCTAAAAACAAACAAACCCCCCCAAAAAATAATCCTTGTTTTCCCACCTCTCCTCGACTAGTTTAGACCAGTTTACAGGCATTGCTGTATTCTGGGCTGTGGTGTAGTTCCTGTGTTGTCCATTACCTTACTTGGATAGAGGGAAATTTCTTTGCTCACCAGTGGGAGTGGGGAGCCTTGAGCAGCCTACCTGTCCCTGTAGGAAGTGACCTCAGCACAAGAGCTGCAATTGGTTGTTTTGGACCATTTCTAGCTATTTTGAAGTTCCCTGTTTAAAATCCGCCTCTGGGCATTTTTTTCTGGCTATACTACTCAGACAAGCTCCTCGTGGTCCTGCAGAGTGGTCCTAGCTACAGAGAACTCAGAAAAGCGACTACTTTCTGGATTTAAGTATCTTTGCTGTTTTTTTTACTTGAAATACCTTCTCTAGCTTACCCTAAACAAGCTTAAACTGTTTTTTTAGCTGTTTGCTGCATTATTTAATATCTGCACTTAAAGTTATATTTTAGTCGAATTTGATTGAAAGTTTGTTTGTTTGTTTGTTTAATTTAACTGTTGAGGCTGCCCACTAAAGTGTGCTAGCCTGTGTAACTGATTTATTACTGTTTCTGCATTTTCTGTTTGTTTCTATCTAAAAACAAAAAAATAATCCTTGTTTTCCCGCCTCTCCTCGACTAGTTTAGACCAGTTTACAGGCATTGCTGTATTCTGGGCTTTGGTGTAGTTCCTGTGTTGTCCATTACCTTACTTGGATAGAGGGAAGTTTCTTTGCTCACCAGTGGGAGTAGGGAGCCTTGAGCAGCCTACCTGTCCCTGTAGGAAGTTACCTCATCACAAGAGCTGTAGTAATTGGTTGGTTTGGACCATTTCTAGCTCTTTTGAAGTTCCCTGTTTAAAATCCGCCTCTGGGTGTTTTTTTTCTGGCTATACTACTCAGACAAGCTCCTCGTGGTCCTGCAGAGTGGTCCTAGCTACAGAGAACTCAGAAAAGTGACTACTTTTTGGATTTAAGTATCTTTGCTGTTTTTTACTTGAAATACCTTTTCTAGCTTACCCTAAAGAAGCTTAAACTGTTTTTTTAGCTGTTTGCTACATTATTTAATATCTGCACTTAAAGTTACATTTTAGTCGATTTTGATCGAAAGTTTGTTTGTTTGTTTGTTTGTTTAATTTAACTGTTGAGGCTGCCCACTAAAGTGTGCTAGCCTGTGTAACTGATTTATTACTGTTTCTGCATTTTCTGTGTGTTTCTATCTAAAAACAAAAATAAATAAATAAATAATCCTTGTTTTCCCGCCTCTCCTCGACTAGTTTAGACCAGATTACAGGCATTGCTGAACTCTGGGCTGTGGTGTAGTTCCTGTGTTGTCCATTACCTTACTTGGATAGAGGGAAGTTTCTTTGCTCACCAGTGGGAGTGGGGAGCCTTGAGCAGCCTACCTGTCCCTGTAGGAAGTGACCTCAGCACAAGAGCTGAAGTAATTGGTTGTTTTGGACCATTTCTAGCTCTTTTGAAGTTCCCTGTTTAAAATCCGCCTCTGGGCGTTTTTTTCTGGCTATACTACTCAGACAAGCTCCTCGTGGTCCTGCAGAGTGGTGCTAGCTACAGAGAACTCAGAAAAGCGACTACTTTCTGGATTTAAGTATCTTTGCTGTTTTTTTACTTGAAATACCTTCTCTAGCTTACCCTAAACAAGCTTAAACTGTTTTTTTAGCTGTTTGCTGCATTATTTAATATCTGCACTTAAAGTTACATTTTAGTCAAATTTGATCGAAAGTTTGTTTGTTTAATTTAACTGTTGAGGCTGCCCACTAAAGTGTGCTAGCCTGTGTAACTGATTTATTACTGTTTTTGCATTTTCTGTGTGTTTCTATCTAAAAACAAAAGAAACCCCAAAAAAATAATCCTTGTTTTCCCGCCTCTCCTCGACTAGTTTAGACCAGTTTACAGGCATTGCTGTACTCTCGGCTGTGGTGTAGTTCCTGTGTTGTCCATTACCTTACTTGGATAGAGGGAAGTTTCTTTGCTCACCAGAGGGAGTGGGGAGCCTTGAGCAGCCAACCTGTCCCTGTAGGAAGTGACCTCAGCACAAGAGCTGTAGTAATTGGTTGTTTTGGACCATTTCTAGCTCTTTTGAAGTTCCCTGTTTAAAATCCGCCTCTGGGCGTTTTTTTCTGGCTATACTACTCAGACAAGCTCCTCGTGGTCCTGCAGAGTGGTGCTAGCTACAGAGAACTCAGAAAAGCGACTACTTTCTGGATTTAAGTATCTTTGCTGTTTTTTTACTTGAAATACCTTCTCTAGCTTACCCTAAACAAGCTTAAACTGTTTTTTTAGCTGTTTGCTGCATTATTTAATATCTGCACTTAAAGTTACATTTTAGTCTAATTTGATCGAAGGTTTGTTTGTTTGTTTGTTTGTTTGTTTAATTTAACTGTTGAGGCTGCCCACTAAAGTGTGATAGCCTGTGTAACTGATTTATTACTGTTTCTGCATTTTCTGTGTGTTTCTATCTAAAAACATAAAAAAACAAAAAAATAATCCTTGTTTTCCCACCTCTCCTCGACTAGTTTAGACCAGTTTACAGGCATTGCTGTATTCTGGGCCATGGTGTAGATCCTGTGTTGTCCATTACCTTACTTGGATAGAGGGAAGTTTCTTTGCTCACCAGTGGGAGTGGGGAGCCTTGAGCAGCCTACCTGTCCCTGTAGTAAGTGACCTCAGCACAAGAGCTGTAGTGATTGGTTGTGTTGGACCATTTCTAGCTCTTTTGAAGTTCCTTGTTTAAAATCCGCCTCTTGGCATTTTTTTCTGGCTATACTACTCAGACAAGCTCCTCGTGGTCCTGCAGATTGGTCCTAGCTACAGAGAACTCAGAAAAGCGACTACTTTCTGGATTTAAGTATCTTTGCTGTTTTTTTACTTGAAATACCTTCTCTAGCTTAACCTAAGCAAGCTTAAACTGTTTTTTTTGCTGTTTGCTGCATTATTTAATATCTGCACTTAAAGTTACATTTTAGTCGAATTTGATCGAAAGTTTGTTTGTTTGTTTGTTTGTTTAATTTAACTGTTGAGGCTGCCCACTAAAGTGTGCTAGCCTGTGTAACTGATTTATTACTGTTTCTGCATTTTCTGTGTGTTTCTATCTAAAAACAAAAAAAAAACAAAAAAATAATCCATGTATTCCCGCCTCTCCTTGACTAGTTTAGACCAGTTTACAGGCATTGCTGTATTCTGGGCTGTGGTGTAGTTCCTGTGTTGTCCATTACCTTACTTGGATAGAGGGAAGTTTCTTTGCTCACCAGTGGGAGTGGGGAACCTTGAGCAGCCTACCTGTCCCTGTAGGAAGTGACCTCAGCACAAAAGCTGTATAAATTGGTTGTTTTGGACCATTTCTAGCTTGTTTGAAGTTCCCTGTTTAAAATCCACCTCTGGGCATTTTTGCGCGGTTGTGCACATAGCGCAGCGCCGGTTAAACAAGGTTACACTTCTTCTGGCTCCACCAAGTCTGCTCTTCAAATTTTCCCTTAAGGAAGCTCTACTCTTAGTATAATCAGACTACTCGCTATATTATAAGCCTAGCACTTGTTCTCAAAACTTCTCTACTAAGTAAGCCCTCTCATACTAAGTAAGCACTACATCCACCTACCACCCCTGTGAATATCCACTTCCCTTAAAGGCACAGCACTCCCTTATACTGTTCTAGCATGTTGAGTGGTAGATTACTGGCATCCTCTCCAGTTCAGCTGGTTAATCTGGGTATCTTGAGACAATGCTACAATTGTCTCATGTACACAGACAACCCTCTCCTCCTCCCAACAAACACAAATACATGTGAGAGATGCAACTATATAGCCAAACTGGAGGCTGAACTCTCTCAACTCAGGGCTGGCATGACCAGACAGGAGGAGATGGTAACCACACACACAACAAACCCAGTCCCACATAGACCTACCACAACTGCAAACCTAACACATAAAAACACAAAGACATACTCGGAGGCTCTAATAAAAAACTTACCAAAACAACAGAGGCTCCCAAAGCAGACATCCAAAAATCCACCACCTCAAAACAAAACACATGCAACACATACTTCAATAAATCAGTGTGTCAATCAATCACAGCCCTTAAGGCCAAACACCATGCCTGATGCACTAGTAATAGGTGACTCTATAGTCAGACACACTGATGTCCCGCTTACCAGGCTGAACAAGGAGAGGGTGACTGTGAGCTGCCTATCGGGAGCTAGAATCCGCCACATAACACATGCACTCAGGTCACTCCAAAGCAAGTACAAATATGACTCCGTCATTATCCATGCTGGTGTGAATGACCTGAGACGTACCTCCCTGGGCTACATGAAAAGAGACATAGAAGAGCTCTCTGATTATGTAGCCCAGGCTGGTATGACCCTGACCCTGAGCAGCATCTTGCCCTCACCAAGAATGATACCACAATACAAAGACAAGATGATCAGCTTTAATAATTGGCTCAAGTACTTGTGTCATTCTAAGGGGATCCAATGTCTGTCTGCTGGAGATGACATGTTGGACAAGCCACGCTGCTTCGCAAGGGACGGCTTGCACCTGTCACCACTGGGCTTCCGGATATTGACTAAGGCTCTTGCCACCCCCATAGTGCCTTTTTTAGGCAAGGCTCAAAAGACAAACCCACCTCCTTAGAAAACAAAAATGGAAAAAAACTAAGGGTAATGCTGCTCAACGCCAGAAGTCTAAATCTCAAGATGCAGGCACTCGATGCACTCCTCAGTATGGAGAACATTGACGTCTGTGCAGTAACTGAAACCTGGTTCAAGGCTCCTGAGAGCACCCCAGCGCTACCAGGCTATACCTCGTATCATGCTTTTGGGCCCCAAAACCTGGGCTGAACCACAAAGGGAGGGGGAGTGTTCATATTCATCAAGGTTAGTAGCAACACATGAAGCATCGGAGACCATACAGGTGTAACTAACCATAGGCAAAACTGCTATACAACTGGTAGCATGTTACAGACCACCCTCCCAATCTCAGGAACCCCACTCAGCCTTCCTGAAGACATTGGAGGATATGAATGTATCACAAAATACCATCATACTGGGAGACTTCAACTACCCTAACATAGATTGGGTACATTGTTCTAGCCCTACCACCCTAGCCCAAAGGTTCCTGGAATTCATAAATTCAAATGCACTGGAGCAACTAGTCATATCTCCCACTAGGGGAGATAATATACCAGACCTAATCATCACAAACATGGGGGCAAAATGCTCCACACCGGAGGTATACCCCTCACTAGTGAGATCTGACCACAAACTAATCACCCTGGATATACATATCCCACCTCCACCCCCAGCACAAAAGACCACAGTGAAAAACTTCTCAAAAGCAGACTTCACTCTTCTTAAGACTGAGATGGTATCCTTTAAACCCACTGGGCCAGTGGATACCACATCCCACAATGCTGAATCCTTCACAAATGTTTTCTATGGACATCTCCAAGAATGCATGGATCATGCAATCCCAAATAAATCCAAGTCCCTCTCCACCAAAGGCAAGCGTCCTGTCTGGTGGACCTCAGCCATTAACAAATTGTATAACAAAAGAAGGAAGCTACTGCACGACAGAGCAAAATCCCATAAAGGGAAGACATCTCTGATCAACACTAGCAGAAAACTACATTCTCTCATAAAAACTTCCAAGGCCAACTTTGAGAGAAAAATCGCAAAGGACACTAAAGATAACCACAAAGCCTTCTTCAGCTATGTTAGAAACCTGGGCGGAAACCCTCAGATATGCTCAGAGTTAGTTCACAACAACAAAAATTACACTGAACCCACAGATATTGCCAACATTCTGGCTGACAGCTTCAGTGCAAACTTCTCCCCTCCCTCACCCCCAAAAGAAGAAATACTTTTCCCAGCTGAATGTAATTTCCCTGTCATCTCAGATGTCCAGGTGAGAGCCGCCCTCAGCAAAGCTAAAAACACAGCATCAATGGGACCTGATGGTATCCCGGGATGCGTGCTACGTGAACACCAAGAGGAGCTAAACCCACACATAAAAATGCTATTTATCCTTAGCCTTATTACAGGATATATGCCTGAACACTGGCGTACAGCAACAGTGGTCCCACTCCACAAAGGGGGTACCTCTACAGACCCTGGGAACTACCGGCCCATAAGCGTAACCAGCCTGGTCTGCAAAGCTATGGAAGGAATCATTATGGAACTCATAAACAGAGACATTGGGTACCTACAGACACTTGATCCCACCCAGTTCAGCTTTGTAAAGGGCAGATCCTGCCTTTTGAACCTGGTTGACTTTTTCAAAACAGTCACTAGAGCCATTGATGAGGGCAAAGCTGTCCATACAGCCTACCTGGACTTGGCTAAGGCCTTCGACACAATACCCCACTCAGGCATCATAGATAAGCTCAACAGCTTAAATGTAAACCCTTATGTCACTAGATGGGTTGCAAACTGGCTAAAGGACAGAACCCATAAAGTTAAAATCGCTGGAGCATTGTCAGACACAAAGCCAGTCACAAGTGGTGTCCCACAGGGATCTGTCCTGGGACCCCTCTTGTTCGGCATTTATTTCTCAGATGTTAAAGCAAACATGGGAGGGTTGTGGCTGACAAAGTTCACAGATGACTGCAAACTAGGCGCCATAGTCGATACACCAGCGGACACATGCATCCTACAAAAAGGCCTCACAGAAACGGACAACTGGTGCCGGAGTCATGGCCTTAAACTAAATGCCAAAAAATGTATAGTCATCCCCTTTGGGAAAAACAAAGTACCCACAAATTATCACATAGACAGCAACCCACTGAGTACAGAAAAATTAATCAGAGACA
>NC_056744.1:174828828-174966328 GCF_019279795.1 Protopterus annectens
AATACTAGAATAATGTTTTGCAGTATGAAAGATGTGAGGAGGGAGGATCACTAGACACCATGGATAATCGAGATAGTGTGTCCAAAAGTATTTAAAAGAGTCAAATCCTACTCCCTCACCTCTCTCACACAGCTCACTCAGACTCTGCCTTAGACTTCTGTGAGGGAAAAGTCTGGTGCAGCAGTAGCGTTGTCACCTCAGACCAAGAGGTTCTCTAGTTCTATTCTTGGCTGGAGTGCCTTCTGTGTGGAGTCAGCATGTCCTCCCTGCATTCGTGTGGGTTTTCTCCGGGTACTCCATTTTCCTCCCACATTGCAAAGACGTATCTAGAGCATTTCTCCCTGGGCCTCAGCTGAAAATTGGCTTTGTTCCTTCCAAGTTGGACTTTCCTGGTAAACAAATGTTAAATAAATAAATATTTTGCTTTTCTTATGCTGCTTTCTTATAACTTGTATTGTTTCATTGCCTTGTTCTGTTTTGTATGGCTCAGTGTATTTGAATTACACAGTGTTTTAATTGTATTTTGCTTTCATTTGCATATTGTAATTAAGAAAGAGACCAGAGCTGTGTCACTTACGCATTGCACAGAAATTAAAAATTCTCCACCCTCCCACTTTGGTGGTGTGTTTCTAAATGTAACTGTATGTAGATGCCCGCCCCTTATGTTAATTCGACCTCATATTCACTCTCCTCTTTCATTGGTTATTTCAGTAAGTATTTTTGTCCTAGCACCTGGAAGCTCCTATGATCAGAGCAGTATCCCAAGGCTCTCCTTTGTGTGTATCTTGTAAAGATACCACCAAACCAGTTTAGATGCATGTCCGAATAGCTTTAAGGTAATTGAACCAGCAGGTCAAGCTCTGAGTTTAACATAGATCTTAAGAGATTTTATTTTTCAAAATGCTACAAAAGATTCTCCTGTACAATCATAAAATAACACTGTGACTCTTTGTTCTTCTTCTTCAAATGAAAAATGTCACACAATAAAGGAGAATCTTATTTGAAGAGGAAGAGCCAAGAGTCACAGTGTCATTTTATAATTGTACAGGAGAATCTTTTGTAGCATTTTGAAAAATAAGTCTCTTAAGATCTATGGTAAAATAAATCCTGCTGACCGCAAAGCTGTGTTCAACCACGATCCAAGTAAAATGAACAAAAATGTAAAACACAGCAAACCAATAAAAAGCAATGCAGCTTATTGTCTGACTTTTAGTACTGACAGCATAGATATAAAAAATATCACAAAAAATGGCATATTTTATCTTCTGATCCTACTCTACATGAGTTTGTCAGTGAACCTCCAAATTTTGTTTATAAAAACAAAACAATCATTGAAAAGACAGCTCTGTTTTTCTAATACAAGTAAGCTAAGGCAACCTAGTATTAGAACAGCTAGTTTTGGTACCTCTATCTGTGGTAAATGTACTTTTTGTAAATACATTGATGTATTTAATACATTTATTCAACCAGACAATGGTAATCATTATGTTTTCAAAGTTAAAGCTAATTGTGACACTAAAAACTTAGTTTACCCTGCACAGTGTGTGACTTGTTCAAAATTTTATATAGGAAAAACTAATATGCAACTTAAGGAACGAATTAGAGACCATTGTTATTGTGCCAATAAGAGCCATAGTTATAGTGCCTTAGCTAAACACATTCTAGAGAAAGGCACTAACCATTGGTTTAAGTTTATGGCAGTAGAAGTAATCTATGAAAGTTTTTGGTTGGGTGATATAACTAATGCCACAGAAGGGAAAGAATTAAGATGGATTCTCAAATTATCAGCACATAGAAGTGCAGGTTTGAATGAATCACTACCTCTTAAGCCAGTTCTAAAAAAAAGAAACCTTTTTAAATAGGTATTTTGCTATGTGTGTCTTTATGGCAATAGCCTTCTATGGTTTCTGCCTTAAAAGAAAGCCGTGCCTTTAAAATTTTTATGGCTATTGTATCTTCATGTTTTTTATTGGTAGATATTTAATTGATTGTATTTTAAATATCTGAGATGTTGCTGTTTTTTTGTATGGTCTGAAGAAGCGATTTTATCATAAAAGCGCTCACCTGTCTTCGAATAAAAATCTGTTTGGATTTCTTACTGCTCTTTCCCATTTGCTTTTTATTGGTTTGCTGTGGTGCTGTGTTCTACATGTTTGTTCCTCTTAAGATCTATGTTAAGCTCGAGGCTTGGCCAGCTGCTTCGATTAACTTAAAGCTATTCAGACACGCATCCAAATTATTTCAGTAAGTACAAAATTATTATTTTATGAAATCACTCCCCTTCAGCTATTTAAACTTAGTGGTCATCCCACTGTATTCCATAGAGCCAAAATATTAAATTCCACTCCCATTCAATGTTCCACTTTTAAAATTAGTGGACAAACTAATTCTTACTTTTCAGTAAGTACTGCTTGATTAGCTACTGTCTAACCTAACTTCAGAATATCTACCTAAATACTTCATCCATAAATCATCAGGATCTACTTTAGTAATTTCCCCTCAAGTGTTTGTCAGTGTCCTGTACAGACACAGGCACCTTGAGTAAACATTCTCCCTATAAAAGCACCATAGAAATTTTACTGATTCCTACATTCACACGGGGAATCAGATTTGCAGTGACCATCACTGCTCCCAGAGTTGCAAACCAGATACTGCTGACCACTTCATATTCTCACTGCAACGGTCTAATCAATAAAAAGGAACTTTCTCACTATCATTGTTACAGGCTTGGTGGGTATGGACATCCTAAGGCAATGAAGAAATTGCCTCATGTTTACTGGCAACCAACTAATTCATAAACAAACTGATAAGGTATGTGAGAGATGTATTTACACATTATCACTGAAGGCAACTTCTCACATAAAAATGCTCCTAATGTCAATAAGGTTGTCAGTAGTACACATGTTGTACCCATCACACACAATTCAAAATGGACACGCAGACTCATTCATGCTAAGGCACTTAAATGTAACCTTCCTAAGCCCAAAAGGTCTCCTAGATGAAGTACACATAATAAATGTTCTCAGCTTCCATGAATGCACTCTTTCAAAACAGCATCCATGTCAACACATGCAGTCACATCTCATGGAGCTTCTACTTCTAAGCCCATAAGGCAAGCCACCACACAATTCAATATTCTTGTCATTGGTGACTCCATTGTGAGACACACTGATGTCTCTCTAACCAGGATGAATAAGGAGAAAGTCAATTACTTATCCAGGATCAACCACATTAAGCATGCACTTAGGTCACTGGACCACAACTACCAGTATGACTCGGTCATAGTCCATGTGGGTGAGCTCGAGGAATATGTCTCCCAGGCTGGCATGAACCTAGCATTGATCAGCATTTTACCTTCTCCAAGGATGATGCCACAATGTGAACAGAAAATGACTGAAATTTGGCTTAGTTTCTGGTGTCATTCTAAGGGGTTGCAATATTTGTCAGTATTGACCATGTTGCTTTGCCAGGGATTGTCTTCGCCTCTCCCCTCTAGGCTTTTGAATATTAAATAAAATATTGTCATCTTCCATAGTGCCTTTTTTAGGCAATTTCAAACTGGAAGTATTTCTGACATAGCAAATCAAAACCAAGGAAAACCAAAAGGTATTACTGATCAATGATAGGAGTATAAGCAAGAAACTCTACTCCTTACAGACTCTCTTCAGTCAAGATAATGCTGACATTTGTCCTGTCATTGAGACATAGATTAAAGCCATGGAGAGCACACCAGCAATGCAAGGCTATAATGCCTTCCACACATTTAGACCAGCTAGCACACAGACAGGGGAAAAAAGGAGGAAGTGTCTCAATGTACATCAAAAATAAATACACCCCAAGGCTGGTCAAACAGCTTGATGCACTTGAGCTTCATTACATTCAAATCACCATAGGCAAAATCCCATATCACGTCCTTGCAAGTTATATGTCCACCTGTATGACTCAAGAAATCTATAACATTTATTTAAGCTTATTAGAAACACTCACCATCTAACCCAATACCATATTCATGGGTGAATTAATTTACCACACTGTAAACTGGGAATTATGTATGACACCAATCATGCAGGCACAGAGATTACTGGATTGTGTAAATGAAAATCCCTGGATCAGATTGGCAACATGCATTGATGATAAACTCAAGAGGTTATATATAAACCCTTATGTCACCCAGTGGATAGCCAGCTGACTGACAGACAGGACCCAGAAAGTTAGAACTGGGGAGTCCACCTCTACAAAGAGGTCAGTCACAAGTGAAGACTCTCATGGATCAGTCCTAGGACTGCTTATTTTTGGCATTCGGTTCACTGAATCAAGGTCAGTGTCAGGGCATCTGTCTGACAAAATCTGCAGATGCTTGCAAAGTAGGACCTGTCTTTGAATCCCCCTCCAACACAAATGCTCTCCAGGAAGGGCTGCCACAGACAAATCACTGGTGTCAGAACCATGGACTAAAACGAAATGCCAAGAAATGCATAATATCCTTCTGGAAGTCATACACCCATGCTAACTATCATGTTGACAACATACCCCTAAAAGTCAACCCAGTAGTCAGGGGCTTGGGGACACACATGCACTGTAATCTGCCTTTTACCATCACATGTCTACAGTTGTGAGGAGATCATTCTATGTTTTGCACCATATAAACAAAGGTATGGCATCTAATTCCAAAGAGGTCATTGTTCCACTGTATTCAGCATTCATCAGACCTATCATTGAGTACAGTGGTCCTTTTAGTATGTACCTAACCAGGCATATCCACCAAATGAAACATTCTCAGAGGTTCCTCACTAAAAAAAAAAAAATATGGGGCACAAGTAACCTGTCTTATGCAGACTGCCTCAAAGCCCTTTCCCTGTATTCTATCTTCTAGCAGGCTGATGGACCAGCTGGAGAGACAGGTATGTATTCCAGAGACTACCCTTTCTCTGGAACAGACTCCTCATCCATTTGAAGCAGAGATCATCTTTAATCCAGTTCAAGTGTAACATGGACAATTGGATGGTAAAAAGGAAATGTATCCCTAGTTTGGTAGCAGTCTCTCTAATGGACACAGGCAGCTGGTAAATGATTCATCTCTCAGTCCCCTGCTTATAAATGTTTCATCTCCCAATCCCCTGTATATACTTATCAAGGGTACTATAAGTTGTCAGAGATTTTGGATGCATGACTAGGCTTAAAAAGGCCCTTGTGGTCATTAACCTAGTACACACTTCTGAACCTATGTCTGTATGCCAATATGACACAGTAATGATGAATTTTGAGCAGATATGGACTTGGAATGACGTAACTTTCTGATTCATACTCAGATGGGTACAAGATCAGATGAAATATAGAATGTTTTCTCTTTAGCATATATTGTATGTATTTGTGTGTCTGTGTGTGCATGCTGATGTGTGTGTTTACTGCTGCATGATTTAGATTTTTATCTTGTCAGGCTTTCTTCTCATCTCTAGAGAATGATGCCCTAATGCTTCTGTCACAAATGCTGCCATTATTTTCTCTCTGTTTTCCCAAATTGTACATCTTGCCATTTACTATGACACAGGAGGAGTCCATTTGAAACATGTCCATTGCCATGACACCACGTTTCTGTTCTGTTAGAATCTCTGACTTATTTCCTTCTTCACATCACTTTCCTGCTGTTTAGGAATCTGTACAATCTTATTTATACCTAATGCAGTCATACATATTCCATCTTCAGTATATACATTTTATAACATGCATATGTTTGAAAAATGTAACAGACTTTCTCACAGCTGTACTGTAGTGTTAGAGCAATCTAAGTGAAGGTATCAAGGAACTTTGGTCTAACTATATGAGTAACATACCCAAACATAACCTGTATCATGTAAGGTGCATGCTCATTCTAGTAGTATATATGTTGGTTGTATAGGTGTAAAAACAATGTAGTGCATTGCATGGCATACAATGCCTTCATTATGTACAAGCTAAAGTGAATTGCAAAACACACCGTATGGATTATGCAACAGTTGTAGTACAGTGCACATCCTGCATCATTAGTTAGCAGTTGTACTGCATTGCACATCATGCATCCATCTTCATTAGGTAGTTTCTATAGTGCATCCATATTCATTAGGTAACAGCTGTAGTGCCTTGTGATTCATGCAACCATCTTCATTAGGTAATTCCTGTAGTGCAGTCCTCAACATGTACCATCTCTAGTATGCAGCAAGCTCATTAGGTAAGAGTTATAGTGCATAGGATATCATGCTTGCATCTTCATTAGGTAACAGCTGTAGTGCGCTATCTTCATTATGTAACAGCTGTAGTGCATTGCACATCATGCATCCATCTTCATTATGTAACAGCTGTAATGCATTGCACATCATGCATCCATCTTCATTAGGTAACAGCTGTAATGCATTATGCATCATGGATCATATTCATTATATACCAGATGCAGTTTGTTACACATCATGCTTCATCATTACTTAGAAACTGTACTGAATTATACATCATGCATAATCTCCATTGGGTAACAGCTATAGTCCTTTGTACAAGAGTCATCACCTTCATAAGGTTTAAAGCTGTAGTATAGTGCATCATACTCATCATGTTCATTAGAACACATAGTGTATTTCAAAACATGCATCATTTTCATTAAGTGACATCTGTAGTATGTTGCATGACATGCACCATCTTCTGTCTCATTCAGCTTCTTTATGTTTGGTGCAGCTGATGCAGTACATGTACTTAGGATACATAATACATGCCAAAATATGTCTCTACAATATGACTGTTGGCACAGTCCTGCATTACAGATTCCCTCATAGTTCTGACTTATAATTCTGTCATATTGTTGTACAGATCAACTTGCTATGCCGTCTTCACAATCAGCCAAAACATTTCCACATATAATTCGGCTTAATTACTAACTTATCAAATAACCATAGAGTGCCATGCCACTGACAAGCAGGTTGAACAGTCAATTATTCTGTAACATTTAACTGTTATGTAACCTTCCAATTCGTGCATGTTGTATACAATTGAAGTGCTATCTGTATCAACAAAAAACACGTAATTGGTGATGAAATTATAAGAATCTGGATCATTTAAGCTACTCGAGTCAGTTTCCATGCTACACCACAACTGAAAGTGCATGGTCCATGTGGAAGTGCAGCAGTATTTCCATGGCTCTCTAATAAATGGCATCAGTTTTACATTCCAAATATTGTAATTGTGAGGCCAGAAAAAGAAGACTAACTATGTTAAAACAGGGCTGTCATATCATATGTTTAAGGTTTCTTTTCTTTTTCTTTTCTGCAAGGTATGACAGTGTTGGAGTTAATATAAATAAGTACTTGGAGTTGTTTAATTCTGTTTTTTTTCCGTCATGATTTCAGGACTCACAATTAAGTGCTCAGGATTTACAATAAGGAGGGATATAAACTGCCAAGCATGTGGATCCAGTGGCCTGTGGACAGCCATAAATATGTAGGCAGAAACAGACTTAGGTGTGCCACTGTTGCTAACTTTTTGCAGTATCTCTGTGGCTTTCGGCCGCATGGAATTTGTTATCCTTATCTCTAGGAAATGCTTGATTGACATATAACACATTCTCGATGCCTCAAATATGTTTCAGTACTCACAAACAGAGATCACAAAACTGCAAACACAAACAGGCTGTGTTTTGTTTATCTGTTGTAATAATTATTAATCAGACTCAATTATAAGTAAACAAATGAACTCAGAATTGTCATTTGTCCACTTGCACATACTTAGGAGCAGCAGGAAAAAGACAGTGGAAATAGAATGAACTCTGATGCACTTGATTCAAAGATAAAGCAAAACATTCACACTTCAGTACTGTCACTCATATGGTCTAGCTTAATTCAAAGGAAAATCCATCTGTAACATCAGTAAAATAATCAACAGTATTGGCCCATTTGTTATTTTCTTTAATACTTCACTTCAGTTTCATCATAATAAGTAATTTATTTTCCAGTTATTGCTATGATAGTCCCATTATTATTTATGTTGTGTAATCAGTTTTATGGGGCCCCACCTAGATGAGATATAATGCCTGAAGTATGGTAGAACCTTCTTCAACAGACAGCCATCAACAAGGCCTTGAAACACTTAACAAAAAGTCTTAATGAACAGTTAAGAAGTGGATTCCTTATGTAGATTGATTATATCATACTTGCAATATTTTGTTAAGTATGGCAGTTAATTATCCAAGTATCTTTTTATCTCTTTGTCATTTCTAGTCATCATTTCCATGCCATCAGCTATGGATGTCCAGCTCCACAAGAAGTAAGACATCCACCAACTCAACCAAAAAAAAGCGTTCATGTTTTTCACCTAGTATTTTCTCTGTTACAAGAAATAATTATCTTTGGTATGTATGTTGAAAGTCAGTCAGGTTCTTAGTCTAGTTATAGGCGTTAACTTGCTAATGAGATTTTCACACTTTATGTTGTAACTTTAAACCATCTTACACAGAACTCATGCAGAACGTAACCTGCTGTGGATTTCTTACACCGTCAAAACAACCTTGTGACAGTTTCCGTACTAACAGTGACATCACTGTCATAGACAAAAGCAGGCTAAATTGCTACTCAGAAGAAACTTGCATATTTAAGTGTTTGCTCAGGACAATGATATTATTGCCTTTAGGAAATTTGATAAAAGTAAACTAGTATATATCATAATCAGTGCATTCTACAGAAAGCCTAATTTGTTTTCATCCTTTATTCAATAAATATTATTCAAAATATACTATTTACAGAGAAAGGGATTTTCCATCTGAGTATATCAGCAATGAGCTGAACTTATACAGTGTCCTTGTTTCTTTTATTATTGAAAAGATGCAAATTCACTTACAAGTAGATATTACTGAGAATGAAAAAGTCAACACTTCCACACCAAGTTATTACTTTTTCATCACAAAACAGTTCCGCTTCTCTATAATTTGACACAAGTGTCAAAGCAATTTGATACAGGTTCTATGATGATATTTGCAAGCAATACAAGATTACTTACAGTTACACTATATTTAATGTTGCAGAGCTCATACTTTTTTACTGCATTTTCTCCAAATCATGGCTCAATTAAAATGCACTGCTTTTATGCAGCTTGATTTATTCTGTAAAATGTAAATGCATGTAATTTCATATCTACAGTTTCATCTCATTTTGCATGTAATAACTAGAGATACTTTATGAACAATCGAGGAATCAAGTGCTGCTAGGGAAAGCAGACTAAAAAGAATTCTAAGCACACAAAGTGAAAAACAAAGGCAGGTTCACAGGCAGGCAGTCTTGAATAAGATTGAAAAGCCTATGCAACACAACCCAGTATACTTGCATATGTATTATTTGCTCTGTTCAAGGACAGTCATACTACCTATGCAGAGATGAATCTGCACGTAAACATCCAGTTGTCAGGAGTGTTTTTATATGCATCTGATTTACTGCATTGCTTGCTATACATCTGAAAACTATTCCATATCTGTGGGAGATGTAGGCTCAGATAACAATCCTTCCAGATAGTCCTGCTTATATTGCAGTGAAAACTAAACTCTGTGGATTGCTTATTCAGACTATCACCACTCTTTTAGAGGTGAAGGAGGTTATGTAAGCATGAGAGACTAAGCAAAAAAAAAAAGAAAAAAAGCACAAACACCTGTAGAATATGGTGTAAAGTGGCAAGAACTTTTAATCTATGTAGCTGACTTAAGGAACATAGTCTTGTGATTTTGTGTGTGTGTGTGTGTGTGTGTGTGTGTGTGTGTGTGTGTGTGTGTGTGTGTGCGTGTGCATGCGCATGTGTGTGTGTGTTAGAACTCTTTGTGGGTTTATCAAGCTGGATTAGATGTTTAGAGAGTTAAATGCTGAAGGGAGTGCTGTATACTGTTATGGGCCTAATAAGAGTATAGGTGGGAGAGGGTATGACATTAACATTTGGTGGTTAGATCAAATGATTCCCTAGTTATGACTGATAATTGAATGTCAAAGAATAACTCATTCTTTATGAATTTGTCTAGATCTCTACTGACTATGTTGATTTGGGGCTGGACGTCACCATTTGTGTGGCACAAATTTGGATAATCCTGTTTGCCAAATTAGACTATGCCACCTTCTTTATCACTGAATTTACCCCTATGGATATTAAATCAGATATTGCCCATGTCAAGTTCTTCATGGATGATCTGAATGTCAACAGCAGAGTTAACAATGCTGCCCAGTTTGCACTGTTCAGTAAACTCTTCCCTAGGCCCCTGGCATCTCTCTTCATGTTGCAGAATTAAATGCCAAAGAACACAGGCTCAGGGCTAAGTATTGTTAGATATTACTAGTAACATTCAATTATGTGAAAGAGGTACCACTTACTTTTACTATGCACATCCTATCAGTGAGCCAGATTGCTGTTTAGCAGACAGTGGTGAACTATATTAGGGATGATAGCCACTCAGTTTCAGACAGTCCCATGACCAGCCACTTAGAATCTGAAATGAAATAAAAAGTTTTGTTACATTCAGCACTGCTAACTAATTTTAGTTACCATATATGCTGATCATCATCACTAACAAAAAACATTTATATTTAGCTTATTCTAAACAGAAGGTTAAAAGACTCCATGAGTATTTCCTGCTATACGAGTGTGGTGTCAAACTTTTGCACACGTTCAGCATGGAGCTTGGTGCCATTCAGCTAATGGCACTGTATATATCTATTTATGTATTTATTTATTTATTTTTTATTTATATATTTTTAAGTTAAAATGCTTCTTTACTTTAAAAAAAGTAAATAAATAAGATGCCTATGATGATCCTGTCTAAAGCAGCCACATATTTTTACTGGTTGCCTTCCCATTACTCGCTGAAATACAAATAAGAAAAAAGCTTAGGAATATTAGCTGGTTAGTGAACAGTGGATATAACAATCACAATTTGAAACAGCAGCAGTTGGCCACTTTTTTTTTCTTCCTTGTTTGTAATCCTGAGAAGCAACCAGATGTGGGCTTTTAGTGGTCAGACTTGGCTGGCAGTCCTTTACCGTGTCTGGCAAAAACATATGAAAAACTGTGTGTTTGTTTGAAACAGTGTTATGACACAGTCTTGTCACACTCCATTTCATCATTTTTTATAAGAGTCAGTCATCTGAGATATCTGTATTGTCAGCAAACCAGTTATAATCATTAGTCTTTGTCAGGGCTGCTATGGGTGAGCTATAACCGAGTGTGGTCATTTGCTCAGCTGTTCTCTTTTTGTATTACTGGACTAATGTGACTTGAGTAAAGCAAGCTGGAAAGGAATGTTGGCATAATGTTTGTGTGGAAAAAGTTGCAGTACTTTATGTGGCCATTAAATTTTATCATAATCAGATGTCTGAAGTGAAGACAGTCAGCAAAGTGATTATAGCTGGTGGATGGGAGGTGGAATTGTTTGTGGATGGAATGATTATTCTCTTGTCACTTGCTCATTTTAAATAGTCTAGCTTTATAGGACTAGTATGCATTTCTGTGAACTAAGTTAGAATATTTGCCCTGTCTCACTTTTTTGTGTTAAACAAAGTTAAATATGCCCTTTATTTCACATAACATCCTATTTTTCCCTTCATATTTTGGATAGTTTCTCATACTGCTTGTAGTTTTCTTTCAAATCACTGAGGACTAGAGTTACTACATAATGACAGACATTTGAATTTCAGACTTTGTGTTCTTCACAAAATGCATGTTAATGCAAAAACTGCTATTATAGTAACTTTCTAAGCATATGACAACGATATGCAAAATATCTCACTAATTTTGGCTCCATGCCTATATTATTATTTTTTTTTTTAATTTGCCCCTGACTCTTGTTCAAAGTGGTTAAGAAATGTTATTCTTTTATCAGATGAGGTTTACGAGCAAAGTGGCTATAACTAATTAGTGTGGTTGTTGGCTCTGTATGGATGAAAGGAACTTTCTCTTGTCATTTGTTCAGTTCAGTCTGACACTGAAGGACTAATGGCATTTGTGTGAAATAAATTGGAATACCTGGGCTACTATGAGTTCATGTAAAAAAAAAACTTTAAATGCATTATTGTGTCTGTCATTATTTATTTATTTTATCACAATCAGACATCTGAGGTATACACATTCAATGACTGAGCTAACAACGGTTGGTATAAGGGCTATCTGTGAATGAGAATGACTGACACCACTGTCATAATCGAGTTAAACAGTCATTACTTTTTCTTTGCTGGACTAGTGTGCATTTGTGTAAAGCTTGTTGAAATATACAACTTTGGCCATTTTAGTATCACAATCAGACAACTGAGGTATGTACAAGTGGCTGTAACTGATGGATACAGACTTTGGTAGAATATAATGGCAGCAGTTTGTGAGGTCTTTTTATGGGTATTTTATTACTGATCTCTTAATTTTGTTTTATTTCTAGTGAGAAAAATGTTCATGACTACTCAAATTCAAAATAAGCACACACACAAACTTTTTTACTTTATTAACTAACAAATATCAAAAATCTGGTATGTAAGTATACATTTAAAGCAATCAGGAAGATAAATCCAGAAGAACATGTGTGATGTGGGGGATCATGGTTTGAAAACCACCCAGGTTCCAAATTATACTTAATCCTCCATAGTCTCTGTCAACATAGGCTAATCTTTTAGCAGAAGAGCTTGTCAATATTATCAGCAGGTATAAAAAGCTATAGCTAGGTCTAGACAGATGTTGTGGGTAGACTACCCCTCATCCATGGCTGCAGTAAATTATTCAAAGAAATTGACTAGATTGAGTAGACAGCATGCTGTCTTAATGAAACAAAGTTGGTTGAGTGAAACGATTGCAGGTCACTTATCTGAGAATTTATCAGTTGACTATAATGTGATTTGTGACTATACAAATAATATATCTAAAACTAATGAGTCTGTATTATCGCAGGTCTTCCAAGGAGATGTTCTTATATAATGGCACAACTATGGCCATCCTGCACACAGGTAAATAGATAAATAAAGGGTTGAGACAAGCTGTGTTTAAGTAGTCAGACAGGTATGCTGCTGGGGTACATAGAGCAAGAGATTTAGTTCTGGCAATTGCTGATATGATGTGGTCATATGAGGATTAGTACTTTTGAGTAAATTGGTGGTGTGAAATTAGAAATTAATTTTTCAACAAGGGCAAAAGCTACATTGTGGTCAGAATAAGTCATACTTTTGGACAGCAGCTCAGTTCAATAGTAGGTGTGATTTCTGCATATAATTGAAAAGACCCTATGATTGTCCTTGAAAGAATTGGTAGTTTTACTACACAGCTTGCCGTATGCCTTTTAATGGTACAGTTAAAAATGTTGATAACATGCTTTAGATTGTGATTGTAGGAAGGGGGCTGTTATATACAGTAAGTATATTTCAACCTTACTTTAAAGGCTGTTTATGCAAGAATTCTACCACATGAGATTATTAGTGATTTTTCCACTATGCTTGTGATGGATAGTAACAGATGTCTTAATATAGCAGTTTGAGTGTGAGTACAAATCTGAGGCAGATCATATAGCTTTAACTATAGACTGCTCACTCTTGTTTACTGCTAGAGTGGGAATTGCACCTTATTTTTTTTTTCTCTACTGGCAATAAATGATAGGAGGTTGTTCTTAGAGTAGTTTCTGAACCCAGTATAGTTCATGGGCATTATGTGATTAATTTTGACAGAGAAGATAACAACCTGACAGTCAAATCTGAGCATGGAAGAGGTGACGCATGATGTGGTACAGGCTAGAGCAAGATTTATGAACATGAGATAAGGGGTACTGGTGGGGGAGTGGACAGTTTAGTCCATCCAGAGGAGTGATGTCACAAAATGCAGGAATTGCTGATATATAGTGGTTATTAGTTGCATGGCTTTGCCAGGGAATGGATGGGTAATTTAAATCACTTAAGAATACTGTGTTAGAATCTCCAACTGACATCCAAAGCATGGTAAGCAAGAGAAATGATGGGGACTTGTAAGTGACAATAATGCAATAATTAGTTGTATTTATTGTCAACAGAATTTCCCAGAGTTGTGGATTGGTATGATGTTAACTTTGGCATGATATAATATGACTAAAGACGAATTACAGATACTGGATTATCTGAAAAAAATGATAAGTATGACACTGAGCTGTAGTTGGAGAACTGTCAGAATACTGAAACTATATTTCTGGGATTGCACATATATGAATATGGTTAGGGATCAGGAATGCCTCAGAGCAGACATTTTTTTTTAATTTAAATGCCTAGTGTTGAGCAGCACCTCCTTAATATAAACTGGGTCAGAATGTGCTGCCCTGGTATGGCCACAAATGGATTCTGCTTAGAAAAAACACTGTGGCTACAACAAGTGTTCTAGTCACTAGGTGAAACTCTGACGAGATAGTTGAAGACCAGCCAGTGCTGGCATATGCTGGTTCACTCCAACTCCAGTTAATAAGCAAATTGTTAAAGTGAAATTGTTTTGTTTTGGAATCATGGTATTATTCTTGGAGATTATATATAATGCTAAAGACAATGCATTTACTGCTTTAGATACACATATGGAAAGTTCAGCCATGTCTACCTTCATCTGACTTAGCATTGATCACCCTGTCCCCCCATGAGCAAACAAGTCATCTAAATATTTAGGAGAGTAAAGAGATCTAAGGATTCTTATCACAATATCAATACTCGAAACAGAGAAATAGTAAATAGCACCATGTCCTTGGTGAATGGTCCACCAGTTTGCCTAACATGGAGTGACCTATATGTACAACACAAACATGAGGGGTTGTAGGTTCCAGAGATCTTATGGATGTGTACTTGAAGCCAGGGTGATGCTTGCTGCCAGAGGAGGAGAAAGTCCTGTTATGGATGCAATAATGGTAGAATTCTTGCATGGTTGATGTTTTTTAAATAATTTGTTGAGGATGCATCGGTAATGATTTCTTTAAAACATTCAGCATAAGCAGATTTTGTATGTGGGTTGTAAAATTGTGGTGGCTTATTGTTTACCTACATATGAATGCAACAAGACAGTTGTCTCTAGTTTGAGTAAGAATTTACATATCTCTAAGATCTTCTCAGTAAGTCATAACATTATATTTCTTTTTGTAAACATGACACATGCTACACTGCTTCAGAATTTCAAGATCTAATACACTGGCCAAAGAAGTAGCTAGAGATGACTGTGCTGTCAAAGTGTCAGTGATAAGTTAACGGGCAAGTATTATGTACACAGAATTGTAGTACAGGTTATATGGATAAACAAGTAAGAAAGTAAGGGCAGTGATTAGAGTTGGGAACACATGGAAAGCAAGTACTTAACCACTTACTTTGGAAAGTATGCAGTACTTGCACAGTTTATTCACTATGCCACACTCTTGAAAAATGTCTATTCCATATACTAAACTACCCAACTATACCATAGAAACATATCTACACATTGTATCACTCTATTGCCCTCTATACAACAGGCTAGGTTTGTTAAACAAGTACTTTACACTAGTTCAACAGTAAAGTTATAGTTTTAGCTAAGAAATTATTGAAAAGTCTATTGATGATTAATAATAAGTTATACTTTAGTTTACATACAATACTAGCCCTTAAAGATCAGATATC
The DNA here is from genome assembly GCF_019279795.1 of Protopterus annectens. NCBI lineage: Eukaryota > Metazoa > Chordata > Ceratodontiformes > Protopteridae > Protopterus > Protopterus annectens. The sequence goes on from NC_056744.1 coordinate 174,844,431, forward strand.
AGGGAAGGATAATGCTGGTAAAAACAGTGCTGCTACAGAAAAGATTGTACAAAAGAAGGAATGCTACTCTGGATAAGTGATTAGGTTTTGATCAATAACTACTGTTCTAAATTGTACAGTAAACCACAATGTAAACAGGAATGAGCAACAAATGTATTAAAGAAGTAATATAGCTGCTACAATTGTCAGTGAGACCAAAGAAAGCAGCTTGTATGCAAACTTAGTTTTGCTACTAGAATGTGAGAGTGTAGACAGGCACACATGGAAAAAGAGGTGAACTTTGTATGGGCATACAATGGAATCAGAAAATTTTAACTACAAAGTTCTCCTACTTGAAATGAATCATAACTTAAACTATAGCTCTGACATACTAACCTGGAAATGACCTAACGCATAGGCAGGACTTTCAAAGTTCACACTGGGTCCTCTCTCTGAATTAGACATTTTTGTACTTGGCATTCTGCAGGAATCTACACAGGAACTCCTACTGTTCACTATTTTTATTAAAGATACTACTTTAGTTGACTATCCTGGCTCAATAACTCTTTATACTGATGACATATTTGTGTATCAGGTAGGCCCTTCATATGAGCATGTAGAAAACCTACTACAAGCAGACTTTCCTGCCTTCTGCAGTTTGTGTGCCATTAACACACTTAACAGTGACTGTGGTAAAAACATATACAGAGTTATTTGGGTCATACCAAATAGATAAGGAAAATTAGTCCATTGATATTTATTACTGCATAGTCAAAAGTATGTTCAAGTTCAAACGTATACTCTTTAGTTTATCCCCCATATTGGACTTACCATAAGAAAAAACAGCAATCAACTTAAAACCTGCAAAAGCATATCAAACAATCTAACTCCAAAATCTAGGAATGCCATTGTGACTAACCAGCTTATTGCTCTTGGTGAGTATGATCTACCATTAATTACCTTAAACAACTTTGTCAATACTTCCACTGTTCAGATTACTGTCAACAGAAATTGAAGCTGTATTACCTTAACCCATGTTTGAATGTCACTGTTTTATGTCTGATAGGGTTAAATGACATTCATTTAGTGTTAAAGCCACTCTGAGTTCAATATATGCGTTAAAGGTGATGTATAACTGCTGTTTTAATTCTTTAACAAAAAAAATATTAGACTTCAACACTTTCCAATATGATCGTAATGGAAAACAATGCTAAATTAGTCAGTGTTTGGTACCCTCAATGTGGGCAAGCCATAAAGGAAAATGCTTTTGTAAAATAACACCTGCCGGCTGGAATAATTTACTCCAGCACAATAGACCACAAACATAACATACCCATTGTTTAAAAAATAGTAATTTAAAGGATATAGTAATATTAAGAAAACATAAGTAAGTTGAATGATAGAAGTAAATTCTATTGAAATCCTTGCTATAAAATATGAACTAGAATTGCCCTGAACTAGTGAATGAGAATCTGTGCTGCCTGAAAGCCAAGATCTAAACCTTCTAAGACAATTGGTCTCTACCTGAACTAAAGGATAGAGCCAATCCTCTCCCTAAGCCTCTATCTCACAAGGAATCAAGAAAGTATGTGTTATAACGACTGTAGTTATTACTATACTTGAACTATATAATGCCATGTAACTGAGGACTGCTCCCTAGCCAGGTCAGCCAGCACACTCACGCTATTCTAATCCTTTCTCCCAAACCTCATCACATTACCTACAAGTTATCTAAGCTGCTGAGTTCTGTTCCCCTCCTCTACTCCTAGACCTGAAAGCACACTAGGAAAGCTTATTGTTTCTATTCTATCCTTTTCCACTGGATAGCATCCATTTCCTAAGTATTTGCCCTATAAAACTATCTCATTGTTCCGATACACATATTATCATACATTTGGCTTGTACTATTCTTTGCTATCCCAGTCCTGCTCACTCCTCTATTCTCACAACTACTCACTCTCCTCCAGTCACATCTTCACCTTACCTCAGCAGTCAGCATTTCACTGATTGTTCCTGGGGTCCTTCTTCTTCACTGGCCTTTCCCTCTTCTATTGCTCACTGTCCGGCTCTCCTAAAACCCATTACCTCTCTCTATCCTGCCTCTGCAACCTGTGTTCCCTCTTCTCTACCACCACCCACCTTTTTCTCTATAGACCCTCCTTTCCGTATAATAACTGGAAATTACAACTGACTCATATTAGATTATATCTCTTTCCTGCCTACTTTGCCTGGCACTGTGAAGCTCTTGCTTCTGGCCAGTGCCTGCCTATATTGATCTTTCCCCGCCCCTTTTACCCCTACCTATCATATCAATCCCTTAATTCCTCTAACTTCCTTTCCCAACTATATAAATATATCCCACTCTTTCCGACGCCATCTTTATTTTCTGGAATCTCTGGCTGTTGCATGACCCTGGCTATGGCGTCCTATTCCATTGTAGGTAATGCATAACTGAACTTATATATTTAATATCATCGCATATTACTAAAACCTGAAGGAATTTAAGTGTGTACTGCAAAGAATTCTCTACTTTGGCTTTGTAAAGTGTGCCGGTCTAATTATCACTGTTAATTGCTATTCTGTATATGCGTGCTGCACGTGGATCTCACTACACGTTGTTCTTAGCGTTCTGGTGCTGCCGACTGTTAGTAATCGATTTCTAGTTTTCTATACTAGAATTACTTAATTTGTACTGTTTGCGCTGTTCTTTTGGAAATGGGTATATGTTGTTTTTAGCGTTATGGTGCTTTTGACTGTAGAAAGGGAGTTCTAATTTTTCTTTACTAGGATTTCTAACTTTGTATTGCTTATGCTGTTGTTTTGGATATAGGTAGATGTTGTTTTTAGTGTTCTGGTGCTTCCCTGCTAATAGTAAGGGGGTTTCCTAATTTTTTATTACTTTTAGTACTTCCTGGCTGTCAGTAAGTGATTTCTAGTTTTCTATACTAGGATTACTAAATTTCTACTGTTTTCCCTGTTCTTTTGGAACTGGGTATATGTTGTTTTTAGCGTGCTGGTGCTTCCGACTGTTGAAAGGGAGTTCTCATTTTCTATACTAGGATTTCTAATTTTGTATTGCTTGCGCTGCTGTCTTGGAACAAGGTACATGCTGTTTTAGCATTCTGGTGCTTCCCAGCTGTTAGTAAGGGGGATTCCTAATTTCTTATTGCTTTTAGTGCTTCCTGGCTGTTAGTAAGGGGATTCCTAACTTTTTTACTGTTTGTCCTCTGTTACCTGATAGCACCAAAGTAATCAAGCTATCCTATATCTAAACTGTACATATCGGTAGCAAGCCTTACTACTGGGTGAGATGCTTTTAAACTGATAATGCCAAAGTATTCAAACACTTAAATGCTCTGTGTACTTAAAACTATGGTTAAGTGTTGTATATGTTCATTGCCTTTATAGTCTATCAACATGAACTATACTGTGTCAGTAACGTTAAAGGTGTTTTTTTTCTGCTTTTGTATGCTTTTGTGCTGCAGCTAAATCATGCTGTGATACCTAACTAGCCCCTAGATACTGTGAATACTTAGAATGTACTTGTATATCAGGCCCTACATAACCTTTGCTATGCTGCTATGAACCTAATGGGATTGAACTGATTATATTCGACTTTTGTACAGTGCTAAATTTTGTGAATGTATTAACTAAAGTCAAATAAGGAAATGTGTTTATTTAACAGCCACATCATTGCCATTCTGACTGTTTGTTGGTACTACCACTTAATCTGACATTTTTTGTGGAACAGCTAATTTTGTCTGCCACTAACACTCTGTTTACCTATCATTTTGTCTTTTTCTCTCCCTTTATTCACCCAGCACTCCACCCTGCTTGCCCTGAACTAGTGAATGAGAATCTGTCCTGCCTGAAAGCCGAGATCTAAACCGTCTAAGACAATTGTCTCTACCTGAACTAAAGGATAGAGCCAATCCTCTCCCTAAGCCTCTATCTCACAAGGAACCAAGAAAGTATGTGTATATTAGACTTCAACACTTTCCAATATGATCGTAATGGAAAACAATGCTAAATTAGTCAGTGTTTGGTACCCTCAATGTGGGCAAGCCATAAAGGAAAATGCTTTTGTAAAATAATACCTGCCGGCTGGAATAATTTACTCCAGCACAATAGACCACAAACATAACATACCCATTGTTTAAAAAATAGTAATTTAAAGGATATAGTAATATTAAGAAAACATAAGTAAGTTGAATGATAGAAGTAAATTCTATTGAAATCCTTGCTATAAAATATGAACTAGAATTGCCCTGAACTAGTGAATGAGAATCTGTGCTGCCTGAAAGCCAAGATCTAAACCTTCTAAGACAATTGGTCTCTACCTGAACTAAAGGATAGAGCCAATCCTCTCCCTAAGCCTCTATCTCACAAGGAATCAAGAAAGTATGTGTTATAATGACTGTAGTTATTACTATACTTGAACTATATAATGCCATGTAACTGAAGACTGCTCCCTAGCCAGGTCAGCCAGCACACTCACGCTATTCTAATCCTTTCCCCCAAACCTCATCACATTACCTACAAGTTATCTAAGCTGCTGAGTTCTGTTCCCCTCCTCTACTCCTAGACCTGAAAGCACACTAGGAAAGCTTATTGTTTCTATTCTATCCTTTTCCACTGGATAGCATCCTTTTCCTAAGTATTTGCCCTATAAAACTATCTCATTGTTCCAATACACATATTATCATACATTTGGCTTGTACTATTCTTTGCTATCCCAATCCTGCTCACTCCTCTATTCTCACAACTACTCACTCTCCTCCAGTCACATCTTCACCTTACCTCAGCAGTCAGCATTTCACTGATTGTTCCTAGGGTCCTTCTTCTTCACTGGCTCTATCCCGCTCCATTCACCCTGCGGGCTCAGTCTGCTCCCCTACCCTGCCCCCAATTCCCACCCGCCCCCAGTGCTCCTACATTTAATCACACAAACCACACCCCCTTCAATAACCACCAGTCATAGCATCCCACCCCTTAAAGTTCCAGAACCACCACACCCAAGATTCACCTACATTATCCAACTTACTTATCTTATCATTACTCTATTTACAACCCTGCCACTATGTCACTGTTATCTACCTATTCAAAATTTAAACTCCTACTTCTGTCCTCCTTCATACCTATTCTTATTATATTTTATCTACTTACATTCTATGAACATCTCCACCACATAAACCTTTACTACCCAACAAAGCAAACCTCCTCAACACCCATAGCTTACACTCAAACTCATTCAAACACACCTAGTACAATAGCCTACCTATCAGCAAAATATCACAGACTAAATCACATCAAATACTATAGGCCTAAAGCTAAAAAATCTCCATTCCTAATATGTAAACATCTGCAACTTACACTTAGCAATCAACTCCAATCAATAATAGATGGAGATATCCAACCCAATCCAGGCCCAAACTCTACACATTCTAGAGTGACCCATATAGCAACCCCCACTACTACCCAATCCCTTATCAGATCTCCCAACTCACTATTAATAGCCCATCTTAACATAAGAAGCATAAATAATAAGGTTGCCCAAATACATGCTCTCATGGACGTGCATTCATTTGATATCCTGTGTCTTACTGAAACTTGGCTCAAACCATCTATACAAGACAATGAATTTACTCCACCAGGATATAGCATCTTAAGACTAGACCGATTAGCTAAAAAGGGAAGTGGAATAGCTATACTATACAAATCAAGACTACAAGTAACCTCTATTGACTCTAAGCCCCCTCTAATAGTAATGAAGAAATACTTATCTCCAAACTCCAACTCAATAACCATAAATCCATATATATTATTGCTGTCTACCTTCCCCCAGGGAATAACTCTAATATCCTAGAAAATATCCTAAATTGGCTATCAGCCAATTATCCCCAAGAAACAATAGTACTCGGAGACTTTAATATTAATTGCAAAAGCTGTACATCTGAACAGCCCTCTACCCATCTTAACCTACATGGGTTTACTCAAACTATAAGTTCCCCCACAAGGACCAATAAACACAATAACAATGAAAGCACCCTAGATTGGATACTAATAAATAGACATAACCAAAGTTATAAAGTAGGGACTCTCCCTAAGGATATAAGTGACCATGCACTCACCTTCATAATCAGATTCAAGACTGATATCCCAAATCCAATTACCTATAGAACAATTAGGAGTAATAAAAATTTTAACCCTTATATTTTCCAAAATGAACTTAAAGCATGCAACTGGTCACCCCTCAAAAGTCTAATCCTAGAGGAAGCAGTAATCTACTTTAATAGTAAATTTCTAAATATTCTTGACCTCCATGCTCCAAAAAGAACCATTAAAACTAGGAACAAACCTGCCCCCTGGCTCTCAAAAGAGACAAAACAAAAAATGCTACTCAGAAATAAAATCTGGACCAAATGGCATACTACTAAAAACCAAGAAGATCACATAAAGTTCAGACAGCTAAGAAATGACACAAAAAAGCAATACTGTCAGATAAAAGAAAGTACTACATTCAACTCCAAAATACCCAGCAAAGTAAACCCCAAAAATTTTGGGCAGGTATAAATACACTCTTACACCCAGGCCGTACTGTCACTCCCCCCCTGTAGGTACTGACCAGGACAATCCAAAGCAAATTGCAAGTACCTTTAATACCTTCTTCACTGAGACCATTCAGTCTCTTGCCAATCAACTATCTCCCGACAGCTCACCTCTATCACCCTCTAATACTACCTTACCTCCCCCATTTCATCTCAAACTCATCTCTACATCCCTTATCCGTACCCTTTTGCAAAAACTCAAACCTACCACCACTGCAGCAGATCTCCTTCCTGCAGAATATCTACAAAAAGCAGTAAATGCCATAGCCTACCCAGTTTCCATTCTGATTAACAGAACAATTTCTGAGGGTGCAATTCCTTCCATTTGGAAGATTGCACACATTATCCCCCTTCATAAGGGTGGAAATTCTAGGGAACTATCCAATTACAGACCAATTGCCATACTATCTCCTCTGGCAAAAATCATGGAGAAATGCATTCATATGCAACTGTTAAAACACCTAATAGATAACAACTTATTAGCTAACTGCCAACACTGCTTCAGGCCATTTCACAGTACTACTACTGCCCTTTTATCCTTCTCCGACTGTATAAATAAAAATCGCAATAACAACAATCTATCCACAGCCCTCTTTATTGATCTCTCTAAAGCCTTCGACATGGTTAACCACCAACTTCTCATAAACACACTGAAAAACCTATCTCTTGATACACTTACTATACAATGGTTTCAATCCTACTTAAGCAATAGGCAACAAGCAGTTATGTGGGAGAACAACCTATCTCCCCATCTCCCCATTGCACTAGGTGTCCCTCAAGGTTCTATACTTGGACCACTTCTATTCTCTATTTTCATCAACGACCTGCATACTGTTATTCCTCAAGCTTCCTTAATGCAATATGCCAATGACTCCACATTAATATGCTCGGCCCCAACTCCAGCAGACCTTCAATCTCTCACCCAAAAAGTGTTTAACATAGTTGAGGAATGGCTACAACATCAGTGCCTCATCCTAAATCCCCAAAAAACCAAACTTCTACTTTTTACTCCCACCCACAGGGCCACACCTCTACACTTTACTGTCACATCTAACAATGGAACCATCATATCCCCCGACTCTACCACAAAACTCCTAGGGGTTCTAATTGACAATAACCTTAACTTTGAAGGCCACATTAACAATACCATAAAAACAGTCAACAAAAAACTAGGCTCCCTCTATAGAATCAAATCCTTTCTTACCCCACTAGCAAGATCTACTATTGCCCAGACCCACTTAATCTCTACCCTCCTCTATGCCTCCCCTATATATATACTAACCTCTCAAAAAACAACATGAACAAACTGGCTGTCTCCTACAACAATATTGCGAGATTTGCGACAGGCTCTACATTTAGGACCCATCACTATATTAATTATCAAAATCTAGGTTGGCTAGAGTTACCTAATCTACTTCTATTTAAACAATTAACATTTGCCTATAAAATCCTGTTTCAGCCTAACAACACACCAATTCTTACCAACCTTATCACTCCCTACAGCAACCTTAAGACCCTACGCTCATCTAGCAAAATACTAGTACAAATACGCAAAACCAACAATAAGGCAGGGGACTCTCTGTTCTCTAATACCGTGGGTAAAACCTGGAACTCTCTCCCCAGTGACCTGACCTCCCTACCTTCACTAACAAAATTTAAAATCAGGCTTAAAACCTACCTCAAATCACATTGGCTGTGTACCTGTCTGAACCCAGACTAACCTCTCACGTCTTCTTCTCACTAAGTTACAAGTCTTAATTACTGTATAATCTAACTGCCTAATGAAAACCAGAATTATATCTGGCCTTTCAATTGATTGGACTCTCTTTCTATATCAAAATATGACTCTCAGTCTCCCTACTATGTTAACATATATACTTAACATAAGATACTACAGTCAAATGTGTTTTGAACTGAACACATTTCCTTATTTACTAAACTACTTACTCCAATACATTCTTTCATGCATAAAATAGCTTAACTTTATATGGTACTTCCACCTGTTAAACTTTGAATTGTTTTATTTTTTGATTTAAGTAAAATATTGTTCTGTACTCTCGAGGAGCTTTTCTCCCTGGGCCTCTGCTGAAAATGGAAATGTATCCAGCTGGACTACCCCGGTCAACAAATGTAAAATAAATAAAATAAAAATAAATGAATAATTTGGCAGTTTTAACTTAACTGCAGTTTTACTTATCCTATTTTTCACATTAATGCAAAAGTTCATATTTCATATAAGTGATTGATATTTCCTTGTTTCTGATAAGCTCTGTTGTCCTTTTCTTGTTCATTGTATGGCCTTATTATCCTACTGGTTTATGTTAATTTTTTTTTCTTTTGCTGCATGAGTAATTAGTCTATTTTACATTTTAACCCCATTTCCATCCATTAATTAGCTAATTGATAAATTTCTAGCAACTTAAATATGCAGTTGGCCCAGGTGTTGCCTGAAAATGGCCTTAGAACTAGTCCATCTGTCCAGTTAACAGACTAAGTAAATAAACCAGTTTGAGATGGTAAGGAAGCCAGGGAGTGTGTGAACAGCTGAGCTTGTCAGAAGTGCGATGTGCTTGAAACAATTTCAATGCAACTGCATTAATGAATGCTAGTGAGACAATTGAGAGCTACTGCCATGAAATACCAGCAGTGTAAATGTAGTGAGTCAGATGTGCCAGAGTTCAAGGAAAAGTTATTAATTATGAGACCACAGCAATACAAGCACATAGAGCTCACAACAGCATCAGCTGTGATCACAGCAAAGACAATGAATAAGGTGGGCAAAGTTTAAAGCAAAGCTTGTTGCTGTGTAACCATTATAATACAGGCAGGTAAGAATAGTTTCACAATAATAGCAAGAGATGAACTACTATTAAAAAGGCAGCCAGGAAAATGTTGCAACAGCTCCAGTAAACAAAGCAAACTTATGTGGTATACAATATGAAAGCTAATGTATGTTGCATTCATTGTGTATAGGCTTAACAACTTGAAGAGTCAAGCTGGAGGGAAGCCAGGCATACTTTTTTGCAGGTGAGCATCTACACATGGCATGGAAAATTCTGTCCACTGCACTTACCAAAAATCATCAGGTCCTGGGAAGGAAATGGGCCTGGCAGCTGTAGATTGTTTCTTCTCTTCCAGGTGTGGGCAGCATAACTTAGAGCAACCTTTAAGCTGAGCAATATTTTCGGATTTAGAAGATGAAATTCTAGCCAGTCCACCAAATGGGAAACACACAATGCCAAGGCTAACAAGGAAACGATAAATAAAAACAGGAAGAATAAGGACAGAAATCCCTTCTTCTTAATATGGGAAAGCAGTAACACCAGCTCTAGTCCCAAAGATCACAGATCAGGCAGACATCAGGTATGAAGTAGAAAATGAGCTTGGCATTTCATGTCTTTTCAAGTTTGTGGGACTGATAGTCTGAACTAGTGCAGCTCAGCAGAAAAATGCACCAAGCCATGCAGTAGTTGTAAATATAAAATATTAAAGTCTGTTTCTTTTTTTTTTTTTTTTTTTGTGTGCTGGGTAGCACAACATCGAGCAACCCAAGTTAAGTAGAAGAAATGCAATGAAGTGACACAAAAATTAAATTTCAAATAGTAAAAAAAAATAGATGAGGATGAGAACGCAGCTCAGAAATAGTTGTTGACTTTGTAAAAAAGGTTAGTACCTGGCAAGATTTTTTTTTTCACTACTGGTTAATATGAAAGAAAAATGTAGAGAATAACTGCCTGTGGCAGGACAGGGATACGTCATGTACTACAGAGTTTGCACCTGGTAATATGTAAGTTTAAAGAATTTATTTTGGCATTTATAGCTAGTATTACATGAACAGATCTTAAATCTGTTTTTTATATAAGATGTGCTCGGATGGATATTTGCCAATGATTAGAAGTAACTTCTCTCATAACAGTGTTTGAAACACATTTCCTAACCTTTATAAGTTTAGCACAGGAATGTGGTCACCATAGCATCTCCATCTTGCATTTTCTTCTTCTTTTTTTTTTCAAAACAGGTTTATTGTTTTAACATACAAGAGAAATATCATAACAATTTTATACAAGTAATTAAAAATAGATATGATTATAACATTCAACAAAACAACTAAAGTATTTACAAAGACATCCACTACAATCAAATCAATTAATTAAACTAAAATACCATGCTATTGAAATTAGGATTTTTTTTAAGAAATTTTGTAAATTATCCCATACAATATAATAAGATGTTTTTCTAGTTGTTCTTGACCTAATTGTGTTTATTTCCATATGGCACACTATATTCATAACATTTTTAAATTCATTGAATGAAGGAGGTGTATCTGAAATCCAATTTCTGGTTATTATTTTCCTAGCCACTGCTAGAATAGACCATAACAAGGGAAGCTTAACTTTTTTAACACTTTGAGGTACAGGTGTGTTGAATAATATAGGAGATTTAGAAATAATGAAATTATCTGTAAAAAGAGCCTGCAAAAATTCATTAATTGACTTCCAGTATTCTTTCAATTTTATACAGTCATAAAATATATGAGCCCAGTCAGCATTAATTTCTACATTACATCTCTTACATAGATTATCTTTATTATTTATTTTATTCATCATCAAAGGTGTATAAAAAGATCTATGTAAAAATTTCCATGTATAAAGTCTCCAGACAATGGAAGACGTAGTTCTATAGGCAGATTCCAATATATATTGTTTATCTTGTTGATTTGGTGGGTCCCCATTAATAGAAGTGAAATAATTCCAGTATGTATCTGCACTGTAAAAAGTTTCTTGTCTGATAATTTTATGTATGTATGAAAGTTTACCTTTATCAGAAACTTTATGTTATAAATTTAATATCAAGTAATCAATCAGTGTTGGAATAGATTCTTTAACTGTTATAGACATTAGATCTATTTTATTAATGAGATGTTGTCTAAAGGTCTGAACCTCTAACCAGCAAGTTTCTCTTAGATCAAATTCTTGTTTTAAGAAATCTAGATTTTTAACTTTATTATCAGATATCAACTGATACCAGTACTTTAGATCATTATCTATAGCTAAATGAGTTCCTTCAGAAGTAGATGACAAAAGCATACCCTGAGTATACATTATAGGGAATATAATAAAATTCCATTCCCTATACTTAGGGCGCATGAATATAAAGTTACAATAGCTAATAATAATATTTAATGGGTAACAGACCATATGTTTAGGTGTAATAGGTGAAGTACAAAATTCCTTTAGTAACCATAACATGGAGTTATTTACAATCATATTTTTATGTGTTAAGGAGATTTTCATGAAGTGCATACTAATTAGCTCCCAATAATCTTTCCATTTTGCGACATATGACTGATCTATTAATAAAGTAATAACTTTTACAATAGAAGAGATAGTATATAAATTAAAGTCTGGAAAAGAAATACCCCCTTGAGACCAGCTATTAGTATGTTTCTTTAATGCAATCCTAGGTCTATTAGGTGCCCAGAGGAAATTAACATTAGTGTATTCAGTTTCTTGATAATTATTTTTGTAGGTGGAAGTATTATTGATTGTATTAAGTATAACATCTTGGGGAATATTATCATTTTAATAATTGTAAGTCTCTCCTCCATAGTAAAAAACATATTATTCCAGGTATTAAAAAGATTTTGTATATTAAGAAAACAGGTATTATAATTATTATATATAATAGATTTAATATCTTTAGATAGTATTATACCTAAATAAGTTATCTGACCTGAATTGGGTACATATTTAGTAAAATCACTAATGAGAATATTTTTTCATGTATATATTTGTAGTATTTTAGTTTTTCTTCATTGAATATTAAACCAGAAATACTTTTAAAATTCATCATTTTATCAAATAGAGACTGCATAGAAGAATTAGATCCTGCTGATGTAATTAGAACATCATCTGCAAAAAGTTGAATTTTGGATGTTGTATTTTCATCTATTTCAAAACCCTCTATGTCAGTACTGTTTCTGATCAAATTAGCCCAAGGCTCCATTACTAAAGTGAATAATAGTGGAGAAAGTGGACATCCTTGTTTTGTACCTTTAAAAATGGGTATTTTTGTGAAACATATGTTCCTACCTTAATATAAGCCAATGTTCCTTTGTATAAATGCTCAATTAGATTTACAAATGCATCTGAGAAGTTTGTGCACTTCAGTAAGGTAAACAGATAGTCCCAACTTACTGAATCAAATGCTGAACTTATATCAAGACTAATAAGTGTTAAATCTTTCTTTTTCCTATTTGCAAAATCAATTAATGTTAAAGTTTTTCTTATATTATCAAAAGTATTTCTATTTACAATGAAGCCTGTCTGATCTATATCTATAATGCTGGGGATGATTGTCTTCAATCTATCAGCAAAAATACTCACAAACATTTTATAATCAACATTAAGTAATGAGATGGGCCGATATGAAGTTCATCTAGTTGGATCTTTATTAGGTTTTAAAATTGGCGAAATAAATGTATATTGCCAAGATGGGGGGGTTATTAACTCAGTTTGGGCCAGAATAAAAACCTTATGTATTAATGAATATGTAGTTTTAGAAAGGATTTTATATATCTCTGGTATAATACCATCATTACCCGGTGCTTTGTTTGATTTAAGCTTATTTATTTGTGTAATAACTTCTGTATATGAAATACTCTTGTCCAATAGTTTAATCTGTTGTTTATTAAGCTTTTTATTCATGTTTGTGGTTATAAACTCCTTTATTTTATCTTTAGGTTCCATGTTAATGTTATTATGGTTAATTTTGTGAAAGTGATTTCTAAATTCATCTAGTATTTCTGGTATACTAGAAACATTCTTCTTTTTCCTTAGAGAAAAGATTTCTTTGATATGGTTTTGTTTATTCAACCTTTTTGTTTTATTTTTAAGTCTATGTAAGTATTTGGGGCTTATTGAATAAGACAAAAACTTGTATTTCTCTAAAGTTATTTTAACTTTATGAGTTAAAATTTCTTTGTATTTCTCATTTAGTTTGTTTATTTTTTCAATAACTTTCTTGTCCATAATATTTTCTTTATTATTATGTTTATAAGAGTCTAATTTACTTTGAATATCTAACAATTCCTTATCCCATGATTTCCTTTTATTATTATACCATCTGATACTTTGTCCATATAGATATGATTTTAAGGTATCCCAAACATAGACAATGGAGACTTCAGGAGTATTATTTATGTCTAAAAAATGTTTTACTTCTGAAAGTATATATTCTTTATAGTCTTTTAGTTGAGTTAAGTATGCTGGTATCCTTTTGATCTGAACATTATGAGTATTTTTTATCATGAGTTCAAAAACAATTGAATTATGATCAGATATAGGACATGAAATGATTTTGGAATTAATTAAATCTGTTACCATCTGGTTAGAATTAAAGACCCTATCTATTTTTGAATAAGTTTTGTATTTGTTAGAAAAAAAGGTGTATGGTAATGATTTTGAATCTATCTGATTATTAATATCATTCAAATGATAAGAATTAGCAAAATCATTTAAATGTTTTGCATTAGATGTAATTCTTCTTTTTCCTATAGTGGTAGTATCACTTTCATGTAGTATACAATTAAAGTCACCAGCTAAAATAATATCTCCTATAGAGAATGATATGATCTTATCAAGATGATGTTTCACTGTATTAATACCAATTCCAGGTATCCAATATACATTAATTAAAGTGTAAGTCTTCCCATTAATTTGTATTGTAACCATACAAAACATTCCTTTGTCATCCTGATAAGACTTAATGGTTTTAGGAATGGGCATACTTTTATTCCATAAAATAGCCACTCCTCTTTTTTCTGAGTGTGCTCTGAATTAACCAATACTGTATATTTGTTTGTGGCTAGTTTATCAATATCTTTTTCAAGAGATGGGTTTCTTGCAGGAAGACTAAGTTGGTCTTATGTAAATTAATGTATCTTATTAGGCTTGCCCTTTTACATGGATTATTCAATCCATTAATGTTTAAAGAAATTCCTTTTAAAGATGTCATTTGGCATTTTAAAACTTAAGAATCTTATGATCAAAATAACAAATAACAACATAAGTAATGTTACATCTCCTCCTTTAGGTGTACCTTTAAATATAGCTGTATTTATTGAATCTCTTATGGAATTTTGTATAGGATTCAATTTTGTTTGTAGTGACAATGAGTGTACAAAATATATTGTGGATGTCAAAACTATATACATATAACAATGAACAAGTGAAAATAATGTAAGGATTAAACCTTGCATCCAGCCTGGAGTTAAAAACTCCAACTTAGAGTAGTATTTACCACTCAAGTTAACCCCCTACCCTAAGCAGCAGTACCTCAGCTACCACCTTATCAATTTAATACTGGTTATATTTAACTTAAATTAACAGCTTTCAATTCAATTATCTAGCAAGACAAGACTACACATTTGATAAAACAGCATCATATAAACTAAATAAACTTTTTTTTTTTTTTTAAAAACTATTCATACTACTATATACATCTATGGAATATAATACACTTGTATTCAAATAGCATTCAAATAATCTTGATATTAGGAACCAAGAGGAGAGAGAGAAATAAAAGATGTGAAAGAAAGAGAGAGAGAGAAAAAAAAAAGGAAGGCATATTTACATATTAATTTATTCAAAGTATGTAAAAATAAGTTCTAACATTCATTTAAATCAAAAACTTTGGCTAATATGGTTCAGACATTACATATATTAAGATGCATCTATTTTCTGTCATGTAAATGCAGTCAACAGCTTCCAAAAAAAAAAAAAAACTTGAATTGCTTGTATATGAGCATTTTACTCATACTCATTATTGTCAATAGAATAAAATATTATATTTATAGAAATTGTTATAAATCATACTGCATAGTTATGCAAATTCTCAGAAACACTTGCATTATTGTAAAAAAAGCCATCTGTATTTTGTATGTCTATACTACTGCTTTAAAATATATCACATGACAATTTCTTCCAGAATAGAGTTATAAAGTTATTTATGCTTGTCAATCATATGAATTAAATGAGTTATAGTAATGTATATGTTTGGAACATAAGTTTTTAACACAGATTAGTATGCTGCAATCAAGTAGATTTTCAAAAACACTTGAATAAATGTTTCATTTTCTATGCCTTCTAAAATAAGACATTTACTTACTACAAGAAACTAAGTAATTATATAAAATAACTCACATTTAGATGTTAAAGAGTTCATTTTCCTTCACATAGTCGCATTTGCATCAGTTCTACTTCCTGGTAGAGTGTTCTTCCTGAATCTGCAATGTGTCAGTGTGATATCTGGGTCAAAGGTCAAATTGACTGCTTTCATAGGTTCATAGGTTCATAGGTTCATACTAGGCTATCTGCCCGAGGGCATTTATAAGCCTAGCCCATAGTTTTGTGGCTTACGCCACCCCTTTAGTTTGGAGAAACTATGCCCATTATTTTGCTGTGCCTCTGTCGAGCAGTGACACTGAGGTAACCCCTGGGGTGTATCTGCGATCTCCCATCCATTGGTCAAGATTCCTCTTGAACAAGGCCAGCGAGGTGCTCTGCCTCACATAAACCGGGATTTTGTTCCACAGCATAGGGAGTCTTTGGGTGATGAATCTATCCCTCCAGCACGTCCTATTAATAACCGTGTCGAGGTTTAAGTCTTCCGCCCTTGTGGCTCTGAGGATCTAGATTTTTGAGATGAAGCATGTTCATCAAATCTGGGTTTGACATGGCCTTGTATGTCAGGCATAGGTCACCTCTGAGCAAGCGGTAAGCAACTGAATATAACTGGAGTTCTTTCAGTCGGGCAGCATAAGACAGATTTTTGAGACCCTTTATCCTTTTGGTGAGGAACTTTGTGGCCTCTCCAGCTGCTGCAAGTGTCGGGTCAGATACATTCCGAATGGGGCATTGTACTCGATCATTGGTCTGATGAGTGATGAGTATAGGAGACTATGACTTCCCTTGATCTAGATGTGAATCCCTTCATGATAAGGTGGGCAATGTAGAAGGTCTTCCTAACTACTTTAGCAATATGAGTGTCGAATGAAAGGCTACTGTCAACCTGGGTTCCCAGGTCCCTAATAACTTCTTCTGTGTTCAGGGGATTGCCACCTATATGGTAGCTAGGGGTAACCTTATTTTTCCCGAAGGGTATGACTATGCATTTCTTGGCATTTAACTTTAGGCCATGGCTCTGGCACCAGTTATCTGTTTCTGTGAGACCATTCTGAAGGATATCTGTGTTGGATGTGTTTTCAACTACGGCGCCCAGTTTGCAGTCATCTGCAAACTTTGTCAGCCATAACCCTCCTGTGTTTGCTTGTACTTCAGAAAAGTAGATGCCAAACAAGAGTGGGCCCAGGACTGAGCCCTGTGGGACACCACTTGTGACAGGCTTTGAGTCTGACATGGCGCCAGCAACTCTGACCCTGTGGGTTCTGTCACTCAGCCAGTTTGCAACCCATCTTGTAATGTATGGGTTTACATTTAAGTTGATGAGTTTTTCAATGATACCCGAGTGAGGTATTGTATCAAAAGCCTTTGCCAGGTCTAGGTAGGCTGTATGGACTGCCTTTCCCTCGTCAATGACCTTGGTGACTGTTTCGAAAAAGTCAACCAAGTTTAAAAGGCATGATCTCCCTTTGACAAAGCCAAACTGGGTTGGATCCAAAGTCTGCAAGTTCCCTATGTCTTTATTTATGAAATCCGTCATGATCCTCTCCATGGCTTTGCAGATAAGGCTTGTCAAGCTAATGGGACGGTAATTTCCAGGGTCGGTGGAGGCACCACCTTTGTGGAGTGGGACCACAGTCACTGTGCGCCACTCCCTGGGTACGTATCCAGAGGTGAGACTAAGATTAAACAGCTGTCCTAACTGTGGGTTTAATTCCTCGTTGAGTTCATGGAGCACACAGCCGGGGACACCATCAGGTCCCATGGATGCTGTGTTCTTTGCCTTGGAGAGAGCAGTTCTCACCTGGGTGTTAGAGATGTTTGGGGGGCTACAATCATTTGGTATAGATATCTCTCCTTTAGGGGGGGAGGGGGGGAGAAGTTAGCACTGAACCTGTCAGCCAATATGTTGGCAATGTCTGTAGGATCAGTAATCTTCACATCATTTTGAACTAATTCTGAGCATATCTGGGAGTTTCCTCCTAGGTTTCTGACATAGCTAAAGAATGCCTTATGGTTGTCTTTAGAGTCCTTAGCTATTTTTTTCTCAAAATTAGCTTTGGATGATTTTATGAGAGCTCTTAGCTTTTTACTTATAGTGATCAGCGGTGTCTTACCTTTTAAGGATTTTGCTCTATCTTGTAGTAGCTTTCTCCTTTTGTTGTAGAGTTTGTTTATGGCTGGGATCCACCAGACTGGACGCTTGCCTTTGGTACAAAGAGTCTTTGTTTTGCTTGGGATTGCCTGATCCATGCAGCCCTGCAGGTGCTGGTAGAAGGCATTTGTAAGTGATTCAGCGGTTTGAGTAATGTTAACCGCCGGCTCAGGGCCTTAAAGGAGACCACACTAGTCTTTAGAAGTGTGAAGTCGGCTTTTGAGAAGTTCTTTACTGTGGTCTTTTTCATTTCGGGTGGGTGCGGGATGAGGACCTCCAGCGAGATTAGTTTGTGATCAGATCTCACCAGTGAGGGGTATACTTCCGGCGTTGAACATTGTGCTCCCATGTTCGTGATGATGAGATCAAGTATGTTTTCTCCTCTTGTGGGGATGGTGACTAGTTGTTCCATGGCATTTGAGTTTATGAATTCCAGGAACTTTTGGGCTAGAGTGTTTGGGCTTGAGTAGTGTTCCCAGTCTATATTAGGGTAGTTGAAGTCACCTAGTATGATGGTGTTCGAGATACATTTATCCCTCCAGTGTTTTCAGGAAGGCCATATGAGGTTCCTGAGTTTGCGAGGTGGCCTGTAACATGCTACAAATTGCAGAGCAATCTTGCCTATGGTTAATTGCACCTGGATGGTTTCCGATGCATCGTGCGATGCCACCAATCTTGAGGTGTGGGTGTCCTTGATGAATATGGATACCCCTCCTCCTTTCTTGGTATTGTCCGGGTTTCGGGGCCGGAACGCATGATATGAGGTAAAACCTGATAGTGCTGGGGTGCTCTCAGGAGCCTTGAACCAGGTTTCTGTCACAGCACAGACATCGATGTTCTCCATACTGAGAAGTACCTCGAGTGCGTGCATCTTGAGGTTGAGACTTCTGGCATTGAGCAGCATTACCCTTAGTTTTTTTTCTTTGTTTTGTTCTAGGGTGGTAGGTTTAGAATTTGAGCCTTGCCTAAAAAAGGCACTATGGGGGTGGCAAGAGCCTTTGCCAAAATCTGGAATCCCAGGGGTGACAAGTGCAAGCCGTCCCTTGAGAAGCAGCGTGGCTTGTCCAGCATGTCATCCCAGGCAGACAGACATTGGATCCCCTTTGAATGACACCAGAGTTTAAGCCAATTGTTAAAGCTGATCATCTTATCTCTGTATTGTGGCATCATTCTTGGTGAAGGTAGGATACTGCTCAAGGTCAGGGTCATACCTACTTGGGCTACATAATCAGAGAGCTCCTCTATGTCTCTTTTCATGTAGTCCAAGGAGGTACGTCTCAGGTCGTTAACACCGCCGTGGACCATGATTGAGTCGTACTTGTACCTGCTGTTGAGAGACCTGAGTGCATCCGTTATGTGGCGGATTCTAGCACCCGACAGGCAGCTTACTGTGACGTTCTCCTTACTCAGTCTGGTGAGCGGGACGTCAGTGTGTCTGACTATGGAGTCACCAATGACTAGTGTGTCTGGCATTGTGTTTGGCCTTAAGGGCTGTGACTGCTTGACACTCTGACTGTGTGGTCTATGTGTTTCAGGTGTTGTGTTCTGAGGTGGTAGTTGTTTGGGTGTTTGCTTTGGTGGCCTCTGCTGTTTTGGTAGATTTTTGATCAGAGCCTCCGAGTATGTCTTTGTGTGTTTATGTGTATGATTTGAGGTTGTGATGGTATTATGTGAGACTGGGTCTATAGTGTGTGTGGTTACCTTCTCCTCCTGTCTGGTCATGCCAGTCCTATGTTGAGAGAGCTCAGCCTCCAGTTTGGCCGTATAGTTGCATCTCTCGCATGTATTTGTGTTTTGTGGGAGGAGGAGAGGGTTGTCTGTGTACATGAGGCAATTGTAACATTGCCTCAATATTCCCAGGTTCACCAGCTGAGCAGGAGAGGACATTAGCAACTGATCCCTCGACATGCTAGAAGGAATAGACAGAAAAACTTAAGAAAAGGTTCTGGGGGATGTGGGTGACCGAAAAATGGGGTTTGCTTTTTTGGGGTACTTTCTATAACAAGAGTGCTGTATCGAGGTGATAAGTACTGTAGGAGCAAGTGCTTCGCTATACAGATAGAGAATAGTCTACTTGGGAGTCAAGTAGAGATAATTTATAGTTGTAGGATACACTAAATAGAACAGTAGTATACTTTGAGGAAGGTAGTTTTAAGGGAAAATTTGAAGAGTGGACTTTAGGTAGCCCTAATAGTTTAAATCTGATTAACCGGCACTGCCCTAGTGTGCAACGGTAGCAGCTCCTCGCTAAATCGCGCTAAATCTCGCTAAATCGTGCTAAAGCACGCTAACGCTTCTCTGTGAGAATTCTGAGAGTTGAAGCTTTTGAAACAACTCGAGTACACTGTTCATGAGGTAGCCCACATCCCAGATTGTCTCCCTTAACATTTTGGTGGGAAACTTGTTAAAAACTAGTGACAAACATTCATTTAGCAGTGTAAATGCATCTAAACATTACAAAACCTTCGCGATGTATTTTACAGGTTATTACAGCCTCTATGTAAGTGAAATTAAGCCCAAAGTTATTAATAAGTAATAAAACTCAATATTTTTGTCTCAACTCAATTTTTATGCAAATCTTATTATCTACTGTGTCTATATGATCAAAAACATTTCTATATATTAATATGAAAAAAAAATAAAGAGAAAGAATAAAGAAAAGAAAAAGAGAGTAGAAAATAAAAGAGTGTAAAGCAGAAATAAAAAAATGTAAGAGAAAGCTATAAGAAGTATATACAATGGAATATTACTTACTGTTTATATTAATAGAGTTAAAAATAAAACATATTATTTACTATTATTTAGTTCTAATTATTATTAGTTAAAGCATGACAGATTATTTACAAACAAGCATAAGCAGTATAATCAAGAAAGTATAATTAGGAATAGCATTTGAAGAACATATAAACTTTTTACATGGAATAAATATGTTATTATTCCATTTATCATATTTTCATTACTCTTCTCTCCCTGCCCTCCCCCACCCTTTACCCACTACATAATCTAAATAGAATGTCATTGTTTAAACAAAGAAAAGAAGAAAAGGAGAAGAAAAAGAGAAAAAAAAATGTATCAAATTACTGACCTTACTTCTCTTTTTCAGAAAGAGAAACAAATTGAATAATAGCTTGTTATTAGTTCCACAGATATGTTGACTGGTTATGAAACAAAACATTTCTTTGCACACAGAGAATAACTTTGATTAAATCTTTTTCAGAATATCTGTGGTTTTCTGGAAATGCAGGAACTATATTTAAAAAGATTAATAATGAAGTAAAATGATGAGAGAAAAAAAAAAAAAAACATAGAACAAATCATTTGTTTTTTAGTCTCTTCTTCTCTGAAGTCTTCCACAAAGTTTCAGTTGCCAGTCTCTTTAATGAAGGACTAGCCCATTCCATTTCCTCTATTTTATCCAAAATCTTATTTTTTTGATAAACAGTAAAGCAGAGTCTAAGTCATCAAAAATTTTAGGACCATCAGGAAGGAAGATTTTTAGCTTGGCAGGAAACAGAAGGTATGTTTTAAACTGTGCTTTTTTAAACTCCCTTATTAGTGGCAGAAAAACTTTTCTTTTAGCTATTACCAAGGAAGAATAGTCATTGTCAAAATGCACAGTTGTCGCATTAATCTTAACAGGAGCTTTAGCCCAAGCAGATTTAAGAACCATCTCTTTATCAAAAGATGACAGAAATCTAACTATAACTGATCTAGGATAGTTTTTGTTAGAGTTAGTATTAGCTATAGATCTATGTGCTCTTTCAATACCAAAAGAGAATGCTTCTGGTAAGTCTAAAGTTTTAGGGAGCCATGTTGTTAAAAAAGAAGTAATATTGTTACCTTCAATATTTTCTGGCAGTCCAAAAATCCTAACGTTATTGCGCCTAGATCTATTTTCTAGGTCATCCAGCTTTGTTTGTAAATGTGTATTTTGTTTCAGCAGAAACTCAATGTTGATTTCCTCTTCTTGGATTCTATTTTTCATGTCATTCACAGCTTCTTCTATGCCTGTCATCTGGATCTTCTGTTGTTGCAGGTCTATATGTAACAAGTCTATTTGTTTTGTAGTTTTTTCTATGAAGGTATCTATTTTAGTATCCATTTTATCCATCTTAGCAGTAAGTTGCTGGATTATAGTTATCAGAGACTGAAGTTCTTTCTTGATGCTGGAGTCTTGAGAATTTGTTTACTGGAACTCATTTCAGACTGATAAACTGACAGGAAAATTTCCAAAGTGATTTCTGACAGGAATATTGTTAAAATTTCCTTTCTTTTTTAGATATAGTTCAAGAACTATATACAACAAACATATTTAGAAATAAAATTACTTCAAAAATTTATTTTTTAAGTAATAAATTCCTGTCAGTGTAATGAAATTGGTGGAGCTGAAGAAATCTGCTGCTATCCTGTGTTCATCCTTGGCCACGCCCCCTTGCATTTTATTCTTCTGGTGTCCCACTATAAAGCTGCAAATGACTGACACTTCCCATTCACTGTTGCTATTATATTTACTACAGTTGGATTACTTCCATGCTATGCCTGCAGAGCACTATATCTTGCATAATGCTGTTACTGGCAATAATGCATGCATATTAAGAAGTGCAGGTTTATGAAGCATGTTTTGGAGTTGGGATGTGGATGCAGATGAGTCAGACATTGCCATGACAAGCACTAAGGCTGACACCTATTGTTCATAATCATCATTTATTACTTTTATATTTTTACAGGGGTCAGAGTGTTGCATCAAATCTGACCATCTCTCTTGATTCAGAGACACTCTCCTACCTTGATCAACAGTGATACTTGACTTTCACAGGTCTTCGCTCATGCAATCCCTCTGTCTTATCACCGGTCATCATTATCTTCTCTGTACTTTTTCCTGTTCTCCCCATAGCTGCTTTACCAATTTGTCTTCTGTTTTTCTGAACATATAACAACACAATCTGTTCTCCTTGACCTTATATGTAATTGGGGTTACTTTATCTTTTGCTGTTACATCCTCATTCCTTTTACTGTCCCATAGCACACATCCTACCCTCATCTCAGGCACTTCATAGCCATCACCTTGTCTTCCTGAGTTATTCTGCCTTCACTGTGCAGGCTGCAGTACTATACAGAATTACTTGTCACACACTGCTCCTGGCATTTTATATCATTAAGCTGATACACCTCTGAATCTAGTCTTGACATCTTCATTCAGACATCCCTTCTTCTCAGCCAGCTTTCCCAGATACTTCAGGAGGTAAACTCCATCCACTGTTTTCTCCTATGTCTCAGTTTTCAGCTTTTTCTGATTTCTCACATTTGCTACCATCACCACTGCTTTGTCTGTACTCAGTTTCATCCCATATGCCTTCAGTTATGAATCTCATCCTCCTACCATTTGCTGAAGTCACTGTTCATAGTCTGCTTGTAGTGCCACATAATCCCCATACAGATGCTGTGTTGATCTGTCCCCTTTGTAGTCCATCACCACAATGAATAAGAGTAGGCTGAGAGGTAAAACCTCCTTCAGAGAATCCCTGTCTGACTGTAAGCGCTGTTTCTATTTGTGCCTTTGTTTGAGTTCATGTACATAGTGTGTTCTAATTCTGTTATTGTCCCAGACAGGAAAGTACAAGTCCCAACCTATGAGACTCACATCTCCCTGTAAACTCTCATAGAACTGCAATACAAAGTTGAAAGCCTCACAACCTCAACAACCCCACCAACAACCCACACTCCTCCCACAACGAACTCCATGTTCCAGCCCACAGATTACGTACCGCACATGCCCCTACACTGTTGGGTCTAGCAGACTAGCGCACTTGCTACTGTATACATTTCACTTCTTTGAGGAGAAAGTGAGTTAGTTTGGCTCTCTAGCCAAGGAACTAATTAATATGTATGGTTCTCATATAGGCGGGAAGATGCCTTTCTCCTACCCTCAAGAGAGTCAGTGGGGTAAAGGAAGTGGAACCATGGACAAGCCCAACAGGATGAGAAAAAAACTACATGATAAACTCTGACAAATGACATACAACTCCAGCAATCTAGCTGCTAAACAGATACTTCACATCTTCTCATACATAAAGTTCAATTTGCCAACAATTATCATGCCCATGTGCAAAATGGGAAAATGGGTTGAGGATGCCACCCCAAAAAAAAAAATTACATACATCTATAACAATTACTCACCTCTGCCACCTGCTCACCATTATTAAACCAAGGCCTACCTTACCCCAGTATACCTAGGACATCATGGACACAAACCTGCCATCTGGAAAGTTCATGCCAAAATGTGATTACTTACTTAGCTGCACTTGTCAAAACCCCTTAAGCCCCTGCCCACACTTACCTCATTTCCTTCCAATCATCCCTCCTTCCATTTGACCCTTCCATCTTCCCAACCCACTTAGCTTCACTTAATATATTTATCTAACCCCTTTCTGAAGATGTCCCAGGACAATTTTCTCCTAGTCTAGGAATACCTAGCTTGATGCTCTTTTTACCTTCAACTTCTTCTTAACTCTCTGTCTCACTGCAAACATTGGATTGGTTTTGCTGCATCCTGATCTGAACCCCCACTGCTCACCTCCCATAGTACTTTATACTACACTGCATATTCATTTGTTAATTGCCATCTTCAGCACTTTCATGCAAGTTAATGGAAGTCCGATACCTATATAATGCCTACAGTTGTGAACATTCACTGTGTTCTTTCCTATTGATACCTATTGTTCCTATTTAAACCAAAAACAAAAGGCTTTTCTGGAGGACATTTATTGCTGTATTAATGAGGTTCAGTCAAATTTGCAACTGCTATTATCACCTAACTACACATGTACTATGTTAAACCACTAAAATCAGCTGGTCTTGTTAAAATGAAAGAGTGGCAGAAAGAACTAGGGTATAGTCTAAACATTACAGATCTCTGCTTAAAGTGTTTTTTTACTGACTTTGGTAGCAAGACAGCATTCAAAACAAGTCAGCAATTTGATTGTAGTTATTTCTTATTTGAGTAAGTTAACTGTTCCTAAATGTAGGCAATGGAGTTACAAAGTAGAGGTCTTACTACTAAGAGGCAGCAGTACAAGAAGAAGTCATAGAAGCACACAATATTATTGGTTATGAATAGTTATGTATGGCCATGTTTAATTTTTATTTTAACATTTTGTTATGTTTAAATATCTGAGATAGACTTTGAGTTGGGTTGTGGAAAATTAATAATGAAATCAAGGAAGAGGATGAGGAAAAAAAACAATAAAATGTAAAAAGTAATGGCAGAGAGATCATAAATCTTTAGTTTAGAATTGCTGGAGAAAGTTAATGAGGGGAGACAAGACAGCTGTTTTCAATGCAGTCTTACAACATAGATCACACTGATGTGCTTTCTGCAAGTAGGGGCAGGACAGTATCATCATGTTACACACAGAGGCATGGAAAGTAATTTCAAACCTTTGTTGCTATTGACTATGTACAGGGTGAGGTCCATGTACAGGGGGAAGTATACATTAAAGTGAAATATGTGAGCCTCCTCACACGATGGCACCCATTTCCAGTTCACTTGACTCTTGACGTCAGGAAATGAATAAGCAAGAGGAACTTTGAACAGGTAGAAAGAATGTGACAACAGAAGGACCAGAAAGGAAAGCTTGATTGTTAAGTGCCAGAAGAAATAAATGCTGAAGACACTGGGAGACAGCCTATGTGGTCCTTTTGCTTCATCGTCCCTATAGCAGTAAACTCCCTCATAGGTTTCTACTATGCTAACAACCACCAGGGTCATTACAAACCTAGCCATGCAATCCAACCCAGTTTTGTCCTCAAGTTCATTGAATGTCTGTATTATGGGATATGTTAGTAAGGATGCAGCTAAGGGTCATCTGGGGGACGATATGTTAGCTGGGGATTAATTTACTTACTGCTGACCTCTGTCCTTCAGAGACATGGGAACCAGACTGGGAATGAATTTGTGATTTTCCATTGAGTGATCAAGGTTTTATTGAAGAGGGTCAGGGATAATCTTTGCTTCACACAGATGGAAGCTTATTAAACAGCACTGGGATCTTTGAGACACATATTGGTCTCTCCAGCATGTTCTATCTTTGTCTCAGGCAGACTTCAGGTCCCTGCAGCTAGGGTTACTGGTGCTGCTTGTTTTGTGGATTGAAAGAGATATATCAGAGCTGTATCAGAAGATGCCTTATATGACAGGTATAGATCACCGCTCAGTAGCCAATAGGAGACTGAATACAGAGATAGAGTCTTAAGATGATCACTGTAGGATGAGGCATGCATACCCTGGGTCATCCTGGTGATGAACTTTTGAGTACATTTCAAATGTTGCAAGTGGCTGGTTAGGCTGGTTAGGTATATGCCAAAGAGGCCACTGTACTCAATGATGGGTCTGATAAGGGTACTATAACTTACTTGAACCTGGACACCATACCCTTGCTTATAAGTTGGGTGAAATTGAATGATTTTCTTACTATGTTGGCTACTGTTGTTTGAAGACCAGATTACTGCATACATATGTTCCCAGATCTCTAACTAATGGGTAAGCTCTTAGGGGTGTTTTATTGATAGAGTAATTAACTTGGGTGGATGATTTCCCAAAGGGCACTATAATACATTTCTGTAGAGTGAGTTTTAATCCATGACTTTGACACCAGTCATTTGTTTGTGTTAGACCATCTTATAGGATGTTGGTGTCATAGGGTGAAATCTATGACAGCTCCCAGTTGACAGTCATCTGCTTACTTGGTCAGCCAAAGAGAGGACTTTGACATTAGCCTTTACTTCCTAGAAGTAGATGCCAAACGGGAATGGTATAACATGGAGCCGTGGGGTACTCCACTGATGCCCAGTCTCCTGGTGGAGGTGTTCTCACTGATCCTAACTTCTTGGGTCCTAGCTGTGAACCAGCCAGCAATCAAGTGAGTTGAGTTATGTAGCAATTTATGCCTAGATCTGAGAGTTTGTCAACAATAGAAGGAGACAGAAATCCACCACAGCAGCTTCAGGATGCAGAAACACCAACACACGAAGGATAAACTCTTTTATTACAGTGAAAAACACAGACTAAGCGCTTTCACCAGTTAAACTGGTATCATCAGAGTCTGTTCGAACATCCATTCATTCATGCTTAAATACCCAATCATATACCATGACTCACACAATTAATTGATTAATTGACTGTTCCTTTGATTTCTTAAAGAAGTATCCCTCATTTGAATGAAGGCAGTAATAAACAAAATAAGTAAGCTAATATGTATAAAAATTATATAATAAAAAAACTAAAAAACTAAAGAATATGTAATATCATTGCTGTTATTATAAAAATATACACATACTTACAATTAAATAATACTGAAAGTGACAACAATAGTGAAATTGTCTAATACAAATACATTCACTTACTTACATTAAATTACATTATGAATGTATTTGTATTAACAATTTCACTATTGTTGTCACTTTCAGTATTATTTAATTGTAAGTATGTGTATATTTTTATAATAACAGCAATGATATTACATATTCTTTAGTTTTTTAGTTTTTTTATTATATAATTTTTATACATATTAGCTTACTTATTTTGTTTATTACTGCCTTCATTCAAATGAGGGATACTTCTTTAAGAAATCAAAGGAACAGTCAATTAATCAATTAATTGTGTGAGTCATGGTATATGATTGGGTATTTAAGCATGAATGAATGGATGTTCGAACAGACTCTGATGATACCAGTTTAACTGGTGAAAGCGCTTAGTCTGTGTTTTTCACTGTAATAAAAGAGTTTAACCTTCGTGTGTTGGTGTTCCTGCATCCTGAAGCTGCTGTGGTGGATTTCTGTCTCCTTCTATTGTTGTGGATCCTGCCATTGGTTTCCTTCATTTAGTTTGTCAACAATACCTGAGTGGGCTATTGAATCAAGTGCCTTTTCCAGTCAAGATGGGCAGTATGCACTGTTTTCCCTTTATCAACAGTCTTGGTGACCCTCTCAAAGAAGTCTATTGGGTTGAGTACGCAAGATATTCCTTTAACAAAGCCAAACTGGGATGGATCCAGTGGCTGTAGGTTGCCAATATCCTTGGTGATCATTTCCTTGATACAATACAGTCATTATCTGAATGTCGATTATCAGAAACGTTAATTATCTGAATGCAGTCTTCCAAAGTTTTTGGGTAGGAAGAATCATAAAGTCTGAATATGTAAACATTATACATATTCACCTGTGTGTGTTTTCTGAGCTTGTAGCTCGCTCTTCTTTCAAAAATATTCTGTATTGTCTTTTGGAATCACTGAACGGTTGAAAACAATGCAGAAAAAATAAGATTTTTGCTGTTTTTTTATCTGGTTCAATGTATGTTTGATTATCCAAACAGTTTGATTATCTGAACTACCCTAGGTCTCAATTAGTTTTGATAATCAACTCTCTACTGTAATTTATTCTGTGGCATTGCATATCAGATTTGTCAGATTTAAGGGTCTGTAGTTCCCAGGGTCAGTTGATGGTCCACTTATATGAAAAGAGATGATTGTTGCAGCCCTCTGTCCACCTGGAATGTAACCTGTTTTGAGGCTGTAGCTGAAGAATGTTGAAGAATGCCTCAAGTCACCTGTTAAGTCATATTCTAGGCTATTTAGGAGGCAATCAGGGATATCGTCAGGGACCACTGAAGCAGTGGTTTTGACTTTAGTAAGCACCACCAGGACCTGCTGCCTATTGATAGCTGGGAAGATATGCTAGAAGAGAATTCTCAGGTGGTAGTGGAGGGGAGCGGGGGGAGAACGTCGAGCTAAATTTATCAGCCAGTAGATCCACTATGTCACCATGGTCAGTGAACATTGTGGCATTTACCAACAGCTCTGCACACTGCTGAGTGTTACCTTTAAGGTTCCTTACATAGTTGAAGAAGGCCCTGTGATTGACCTTAGCTTGGAAGGCTATCCTGACCTTTTAAATGGCCTTGCTAGACATTGTTAGACCTCTTAGCTTCTTGTTTAATTGAATCAGAGAGCTCTCATCTGTTTGAAACCTGCTCTTTCTGATTTCAGCCATGACCTTTTTATTTCCCCTTTGTTATATACCCTGTTAAGGTAAGGATTCTACCACTGAGCTTTGTATTTGGTATTGGAGCTGGTAGGTACTGCAGCCTCAGTGCAGCCATTTACATATTTGTACAGGGTTTCTTTAAATAATTCAGTTCTTGGGGTTTGGGGCATCATTAATTTTGACAGAATGTTGCTTAATAGGATGCAGTGTTAGGTTTTCCAAGTTGATTTTTATTTTTAGGGAGACAACTTTGTGGCCTGACTTCACCATGTTCTCTCATGTTGGTGAGTACAAGGTCCAATATGTTTGATCCTCTGCTTGGTATGCACACTATCTGGTCCATGGTGTTTGTGCTGATAATGTCTAGGAAATGTGGCTGTGAGTTAGAAGCAGTGTACATTTCCCAGTCTATATGCAGGTGGTCTCCCATGAAAAGGGTATTTGCTTGGATGGTGAGCACATCTACTAGGTCTAGCTAAGAGCTGTAAGCTATGTAGGTCATAGAGGGAGACCCATAGCTGGTAAAGCAGCCTTGTCTATGGAGACTTGTACATGGATGAACTCCAGGGCATCATCCTGTTTAACCAGTCTGGAGATGTATTTTTAGCTAATGTAGATCAAGATACTTTCACAGTGTGGCCCTGGCAGTGAAGAGGTTAGCATTGCCACCTCACAGCAAGAGGCTGTCCATTTTGATTCTCAGCTGGGGTGCTTTCTATGCAGAGTCTGAATGTCCTCCTTGTGGTCACGTGAGTTTCCTGCGAGTGCTCTGATTTCCTCGCAGATTCCAAACACATGCTGCAGGTGGATTAGACACTCTAAATTGGCCTTAGGTGTGACTGTGTGCATGTGTGTGCCTTCAGTGGAAGGTTGGATGTCAGGGTAGCAAGTCAAGTCCGTAAAACTCCACTGCCAATTGTTTCATGGACCATTGTTCTAATGTAGCGACTCCTAATGGGAAAAGCCAGAAGGAAAAGAAGAAGGTCAAGATACCTTCACCATTAGGACCAGTCTGTGCTGCTGTTGGACTAAATGTGTGAAAAGCACTGTAGTCTTGCACTGCTGGAATACTTTATACTGCTTTAAACCAAGTCACGTAACAGCCCAGATGTCTACATTTTCCAGACTGAAGAGAGCTTTACTACCAGTAGTGCACACTGGTACAGCATTACTGCACACTGATTCACCAGTACTGCACATCGGTACAGCAGTACTACACATGGGTACAGCAGTACTACACACTGGTACATCAGTACTGCACACTGGTACCGCAGTACTGCACACTAATACTGCAATACTGCACATGGGTACCGCAGTACTGCACATGCGTACCGCAGTACTGCACACTGGTACAGCAATACTGCACATGGGTACAGCAGGACTGCACACTGGTACAGGAGTATTGCACATGGGTACAGCAGTACTGCACACTGATACAGCAGGACTGCACACTGGTACAGCAGTACTGCACATGGGTACAGCAGTGCTGCACATGGGTACAGCAGTACTGCACACTGATATAGCAGTACTGCACACCAGTACAGCAGTACTGCACACTGGTATAGCAGTACTGCACATGGGTACAGCAGTACTGCACATTGGCCCAGCAGTACTGCACACTGATACAGCAGTACTGCACATTGTAGGGTGTGGAATTTCTTGTGTATGTTAGCCTTGAGCAGTAACACCTTAAGATTGTTTTTTTTTTTTTTTTTTTTTGCTATATTGTAAGTTTTGTCATTCTGATATTGCCTATGAAAGTCTATAAGGGGGGTGGATAAAGTTTTAGCTAATATCCAAAAGCCTGGGGGAACAGGTGCAGACCACCATTAGTAAAGCAACATGGTCTCTGACCCATGTCCTCCCATTCTGATAGATATTAGATTCCCCTGGAGGTACACCAGTTATTAAAAGCAATCATTTTGCCTTCATAGTGGGGCATCATCTTTGGTAAAGGTAGAATGCTGCTTAATGCAAGAAACGTACCTGTGGATGACATATATTCAGAAAGATCCATTATGCGTCTTTTCATATAGTACAGACAGGTACATCTCAGGTCATTTACAGCCACATGGACTATGATAGAATAATATTGGTGTAGAAAAAAGGGGGGCTCACTCAGCAAAGGCACACACTTGAAAATATGTATAAAACTAATAAAACTGTAAAAAACAAGTGCTCAACCACCACAGCAAAAACATAATTACTGTAACAAAATACACACAAAAAGAACTAATAAAACACACCGGTAAGCGCTTTCACAATATACCTATTGCTTCATCAGACATTTCACATATCGATCAAACAAGTGAAATACATTTCAATTAATCCCATCATTTCTTCTCATAAAACTAAACAGATATCATGGAAATATTAAGAAATATGCATATATATATATATCTATATATATATATATAGATATATATATATATATATAGAGAGAGAGAGGGGGAGATTAGGATAAAATAGTAAAATATATGTAATGTATATATGTATGTGTATAGACTTAGTGTAAAAGAGTTTGGGCTAGTAAAGCCAGTTTTAAAGAGACAACCCCATTTGAACCCAGGGACAATCTGCCCGCAAAGAAAGAATCCAGGCATGCAGATTGTACCACTAGAAACTTAGTTTATTTATCCTTCTGTGTGGTCTGTTATTTTTTTTATATTAGCAAGACTAATTGCTCCTTTAAGGAGCATATACTTAACATGACAGAGATATTAGGAACAGTAAAATAGATAATGCTATAGCAAGGCATGTAACAGATGAGGGAGATCACCATCAATTTAAGTTTCTAGTTTTAGAAGTGTTAGAAGAAAATATTAGGGGTGGTTATTTGAAGAATAAAACTGAGATGAGAGAGTTAGCCTGGATTCTTTCTTTCCAGGCAGATCGCCCCCCCCCAGGTTTAAATGGGGTTGTCTCTGTAAAACCGGCTTTACTAGCCTGATCTCTTATATATATATATATATATATATATATATATATATATATATATATACATACATACACACACACACACACACACACACACACACACACACACACACACAGACACACACACACACACACACACACATTACATAAGGAACAGTTTTATCTCAGGTTTTATTTTACTGTTTTATATATATATATATTTCATAAATTTTCTGTGCTATCCTTTTAAGTTTTATGAGAGAAAATGATGTCATTAATTCAAATGTATTTAAGTTGTTTGATTGATATGTGAAATGTATGATGAAGTGATAGGTATATTGCATAAGTGCTTACCGGTGTGTTTTATACATTCCTTTTGTCTGTATTTTATTAAAAGTAATTGCATTCCAGCCTTGGAGGTTGAGCACTTGTTTTTTACAGAATAATAATTTTACTTGTGGTACAGTAACTTGAGTGCAAGCACGATATTGTGGATCCTAGCTCCAGACAGGCAACTAACGGTTATCTTCTCCTTGTCCATCCTGGTGAGAGAGCCATTTGTGTGTCATACCATAGAATCCCCTATGACATGACTACTAGGCAAATTGTTTGTTTGTCTTATGGGGATCATTGGGTGTAGGCTTGTGTGTGATGTTAGGTGTTGCTTTTGATGTGTGTGTTTTATTGATTGCTGAAGATAGCTGTTTCTGTTTGATGGTTTAAGAGGTTTTTGAGGTTGATAGGTTGGTACTAGGCCATCGGCACCAGAGCCCACACAAGCCCAGCCACAACAACTCCCTGGATATCCCCTCCCCACAACATTCACCTCCCTGGACCCCTGTCCAGCAGGGCGGCCAACATGATCCCCAGGGTGAACCTCCCATCACACCATCCAATCATCAAGGCTCCTTCTGAAGTGGGCCAAGGAGGCGCTCTGCTTGACATGTATGGGCAGTGTAGTCCAGAGTATGGGGAGTCTCTGGGTCAGGAGCCTATCCCTCCAGCATATTTTGTTCATTGTGTTGACAAAGTTTAGATCCCAGGAGCATGTGGCTCTGAGGGATTGGGATTTCTTTAAGTGGAGCATGTCCAACAGCTCAGGGTTTGACATGGCCTTGCATGGTAAGCAGAGATCACCTCTGAGTAGACGATATGCCACAGAGTATAGTTATAGTTTTTTTAGATGGTCAGCATATGGCATCTGCTTTAGGCCTGTGATTCTTTTAGTGAGGTATTTCTGTGGCCTTTCCAGCTGTTGCAGATGTCTTGTCAGTTACATACCAAATGGGGCATTATACTCTATAATGGGTCTAATGAGGGATGCGTACAGTGGAACAATGACCTCCTTTTTTGTCTGGATGAAAAGCCCTTATTGATGAGGTGTGCCACATAGAAGGATTTCCTAACTGTTGTGGTGATGTGGTTATCAAAAGTGAGACCACTGTCCACCTGTGTCCCTAAGTCTCTCATCACACTTTCGATGTTTAGTGTACTGTCACCTATGTGGTAATTCATGGGTACATGTTTTTTTTCCCAAAGGGGATAACTATACATTTATTGGCATTAAGTTTGAGCCCATGGCTCTGGCACCAGGCATCTGTTTCTGTAAGGCCCTTTTGTAGAATATCCACATCATCTGTGGATTCAATAATGGCTCCCAGTTTGCTGTCAGCTGCAAAATTTGTTAGCCAGAGTGCCTTAGTGTTGGCCTGTACTTCAGAGAAGTAGATGCCAAACAACAGTGGTCCCAGGACTGAACCTTGAGGTTTGAAGAGGTTTCTTTTAAGTGCCTCAGCCTAATAGGTTCTATATGCATGTGAGCGGTATGTGTGAAGGATATAGAGTTTGTGTTTTTGTAAGCAAGATTTTTGCCTCCAAGAAAGTTACGCATATACATGTCTCACGAACTGTATTAATTTGATTCAGGATTAAAAGGTAGTCTGTGTATATGAGACAACTGCTACATTATCTCTGGATGCTCATTTCTATCAAGTCAGCCACAGAGACATTAAGAAATTGCAAATCAGTATTGTTGGGGCCTGAATTAGGGTTTTGCTTTTCTGATTTAGGGACTTGCTTTTATAGGGGTCACCTGAGTGGTGTCTAGGTTTAAGGCCAGATATTAGATACTGCTATGATCTGATATTAGTCCTTTTTGATGGGCTAACTAGCTTCCCTAAGTCTAGATTCTCACACAGACTTTCTGCATTACAGGGTAAAGTCCAAAGTACTAACATTAGAGGTTTCCTACTATATGGCATACTGCTAAGAGCCACTAGGCAGTGAACAGCTTTGCACAAATGTGCCTAATTTATAGCAAAAAGAAAAAAAGCTGAAAACTAACTCTTGTGCCCTTTGACCAATAAACAACTACATTTTGAACTCCCTGAAGTGCTTCCAAACTCACAGATACCAGATAAATTCCTTCTACAACAAGATGGATGATCCTGGAACTTCTTAATGTAAAAACACAACAAAAGTAGTTTTCAAGTGCAGATTAATGCCAAACAACTAAGTCCATTAAAAGCCCTCTGGCTGATGAAATAATCTTACTGTAAGCCTCGCTGTGTGCTTTCCACCTCAGACTAGCCAGACTATTTTACTACTGCCACTAAAATAGCAGCCCCAGTCTTCTTAATGTAAAAACACAGTTTGGTTACCCAAAAGTGAAAAGGTACCAACCATCTAAAATGAGTGATTGTCACTTTAACTCCCTTGTGTGTTTTCCAACTCAGACAGATCAGGCTACCTTTCTACTTCCACTAGAATTGCAATCCCAGTCTTCTTAATGTAAAAACACACTTTAGTTATCCACAACTGAAAAGGTACCAAGTACAAATCTAACAATTAGTTGCAAGTAATTACAAGGTGATCCAAAGGCAGACAAACCAACAATAAGGAACACATGCACTTTAAGGCAATTTCAATACAACAGTCCAGGGTTAGGGCCCTCCCAGTTTCTTCTGTCAGTAACAGTAAGATGAGCAGTGGAGATAAGACTGAGATGAGCTTCTAGAGTGAGACTAGGAGGAATATCCAAGGCCAGATACACAGTAGGGGCAGGCACTTCAAAATCAGATATGTGCTCACAGACCACAATTCATAGTCTGACTAGCTTACATTAGTAACATCAGCATGTTGTGGTGTCAGGCCTAAGAAAATCCAGCAAACTGCAGTATGATGGCTGTTTGACTGGCAGCTTACTTCCCATACTGTACAAGAGGACTGAAGACTCCCATCTCTATGAGTGCCGCTGAAAGGGTGCCCTCCTAGTATGGATCATACTGGGAGAGGGACATCAGAAACTAGCTATCCAAGGAGGAGGAAAATAAGGAATCTGGCAGTGGAGGAGTCAGAAGTCAGTGGGAATAAGCAAAAAAGTATATAAAAGGAAAAATAAGAACATATAACTTCTAGTCAGTTAGCCTAATAATGGTAGCATAGAAAGTAGACATGAACATTTCAGTAAAAAATCTAGTAGCTTTCTTAGAGTACAACAATCTCCAGCACAACAGACAACATGGATTTGTGGTCAGAAGGCAATGCCACTTAAACCTGTCCCAAACTTTGCACTTCAGTTACAGGATTGTATTTACAATCATTGCCTACCTGGATTTTGTCAAGGCTATTGACTCAGTCAAACACAGGTGACATATACAGAAAACTTTGAAATTGAAGGTGATGTCATAATTAAAGAAATGAATTGCAGCATGTTAAGATGGTAGAAAACAGAAAGCTGTAATGCAAGGTTAATTGTCAAGAAAATGGGAGTGACTAATGGTTTAAATGTTTGCTCCTGGTGCAGTACTCTTCAGTTCAGACACACAATAGTAAAAAGAGAGCATGATCACCATTTCTCCTGATGACACAAAAACAGCTGCAGCTACTGTAGTGGAACATGGGATAGAAGTCTCCGAATGCCCCTGAAATCCCTGCCTATGTGTTTTACATGGGAGTTGGTGTTCACTGTAGACAAATTACTGCATCTGGGACACAATGATAGTTTGAGGAAAATCATAACAAAAGAACTAGAAAAAGAACTCAAGGGTACATATTACACCTAAAATGGACCTACAAGGGCACAGTGAGAGCATTATGGAAGCATATGGACACATTAGACTAAATGCAGATGGAGCATATTCAAGTTTATATTGGTGCAAAAGAAAACAAATGGAATGTTCTCACTTTGCTTTTCCATTGTTATCCCATTCCTTGAGTACTTGTTGCAGTTCTGAATGATACACAGAAATACAAACGGCAGACTGCTAAAATTATTCCAGAAGAAATCCAGAAGAAGTGTATGCAGGATAGGAGGGGACATGTATGATTAGTCATTAGTGGAACTTGAACTTTGCTCATTAGAGACGAGAAAGGAAGAGGAATTAAATATGAATGGAAAAGATCATGTATTGAAGATGTCTTGGTGATGTATACTGGTATACTGCTGTCAAGTCCCCCTGTAGTCAAACTGTATAATAAAATCAGGATGGATTCACAGTTCATTCTAGCCATGAAACCATACTAGCTGCAGTCCTTCAGATTGTTGTCCTCTAGAAAAAATAGGGGAGAGTATGTCATAAGCTATATACAGTAGGGATCAATTATTAATTGTATCCATGAAAGCACTTTTTCATGGAGTTTGTAGTCAGTACCTGGAAGAGTCTACTATGATGAATTCATAGATTCAAAGACCTTTAGTAAGCTTTAGGCCTAAATGACCAATGAGAAGCTTAGCCGTGGCACCACCAAACAGCAGTCTGTTAATTCCCCTTATAAATAAGACTATTACTACATATCCAGTTGTGAACTGAAGGAAAATCCATTCCAGAAGCATGGTGTGAATTGAGATAAGTATCTGTAATGCCAGAATGTATTATTATTAATATGGCACTGGGAATTAATGTATTTTTAATAGGTGGGTGTAATACTTTTGGTTTTACAGAGGTGAACGAGATTGAAAAAAAATGTAGTTATTCTGGCCCAACCTCCCACAGTAACCTACATGAAACAGAGTGCATACAGAGTATTTTTAGTCTTTCAGGATAACTTAAGTGGTCTATGCAATTAAATTTCTTAATTAAGTAGCTTGAGTTGGATTAATTGATTAGTGAGTCCCAGGCTGAATAGGGCTGTTATACTCAGGGATGGGTCTGATAAGTGAAACAGGAATGTTGACAAAAAGAAACACCCTAAGAATAGGTTTTGTCAGACAGAAGAATTTTTAAATCACAAATGACACCTGTTGGTCATGAAAATTCATTATCTACAAAAGTACCTAGCTCACAAATGACTGAGTCACTTTTTATGTAGGTGCCATATATATGGTAAGAGTGAGAGGAACAATGTTTCCAAAATGTTTCCAAAAGGTAACTATGCTGCATTTTTTAACACTCAGGCAGAGACCTTGATTGTTGCACCTCTGATTTTTTTGGTCAAGCCCCTTTTGGGATTCATTTGCTAACCAGGTAAGTCTACTGGCTGCTTGGGTCTCTTTATAGTCATGACTGTAGAGCCCTGCCTTTGTAAGTGACTGGCTCAGCATCACACAGTAGTGAGATGGAGGTACAAGGTGTTGAACCCTGTACCTTGTACTTTTTAATAGATCAGAACCTTTATCTCCTGCACTAACTACCAGAATATAATAGTCCATTGGAAAACTGACAACTGAACCTACATTGCAATCATCGGCAAACTTGGCTACCCATAACTCTTTGCCTTCAACTTCCATACCAGTGAAGCAGATGTTAAACAGTACATACCCTAGATGTGAGCCCTGTAGAATTCTTCCATTGACATTTCTTAACTGCAGGAAGTACCCCCAACTTTAATGGTATGCATTCCATTGTTCAGCCAATTAGATGTCCAATGGACTACATATTGGTATTGAAACATTTGATACATGAAACTATGCAGTCTGGATAGGCTAACCTTATACAATGCATAAGTATCCTTTTCTAAGAAGTTAACTAGGTTCAGTAGAAACGCTCCACCTTTCAGCCAAACGGGTTGAAGCCAGAAT
This sequence comes from Protopterus annectens, assembly GCF_019279795.1. Lineage (NCBI taxonomy): Eukaryota > Metazoa > Chordata > Ceratodontiformes > Protopteridae > Protopterus > Protopterus annectens. The sequence goes on from NC_056744.1 coordinate 174,882,330, forward strand.
ACTGAAAATGATCATTGTTATTGTTGATCAAATCAGCAGTTACTCATACCATGTTCTTGCAGATGATGCTAGTAAGGCTGATAGGTCTATATTTTCTATAATTAGTAATGGAGCAATCCTAGTATTGTGGTATGGTAATTCTTCACTCTTTGGGGACATAACCAGATGTGAGACATAGGTAGATAAAGTTAGGGAGAAGGCAGGTGGGGTGTTGCATAGTGTTGGATAGGAGACAGACAGGGATATTGTCAGGGCCCATGCCTTGTTCTTGAAGAGGTCAGATAGGATGTGGTCATTAGGGATTTTAGGAGAGATGACAATGGTAAAATGCAGGTGACATGAAGTTAGAAATTAATTTATTAGCTAGTTGTAATGGCCTCAGCATCAGAATAACAAGTCTACTTAGCAGATCCATTTTGACATGGTTTATAATTTCTGAGGTTTTCATGTGATTGACGAAGGCTTTATCATCATCCTTAGTGGCAGTATTAACCTTGACATCATAGTCACCATTCCTCTTCCTGATACTGTTATGTTTCTGTTTACCTGCATAAATTTCTTTTTGTACCAAATGAATAAGTATGTTCTGTAGTTTGTGCGGAGTTTCTTATTCTTGTCATGAAGCTCACTAATGTGAAAATTCCGCAATACAGGCTTAATTTTGAATTTAGCTGTTTGCAAATGCTGGATAGAGATGAATGCAATACAGCAATTAAGAAGGAAATAAACTTCTGAGAAATGCACAGGAGCATATGTTTGAATGGGGATGAGGAATTGATTACTGTTTTGAAGGCCAGGAAGTAGCTGTGTTTGCAAAATCTCTGAATAGAGTGGAATTTGAATGGGGGGTAAAGCTGATATATAAGAAGAAAAACAACTGCTGAGTGCAAGAAGGCAAAGCAAACTTTGTTACAGGACAAGATCTACAAGTTAAAATCTCTAGCAAAGAGGATTTAATGGTCAAGAGTATTTGCACTTGCCAAATCTAGAAATCTCTGGTTGTATTGGTTGTTAGATATGTAACCTAACCAATTGGAAGACAGTTGAAATCCCCCAAAAGAAGAATGTTAGGACTGATGAATATCTTTAAATTTGACTCAGATATTCTAAATTCATTGATGGGAACAAAGACAAGAATCTATAATTAGCAATGAAGTGATAGTTGGATTTGTTGAGTGTTGCTATAACCTCTATAAATTACAAGTTTGCATTGAAAACCACGAAACACTATAAAACAAACACCAACCAGTAAACTAAAAAAAGAACAGCTAAGGAATTCAGACCACAGCGTTATAATTGTTAACACTTTCATGCACTTGTTTTAATGAACTTCTTCAGACAAATTCATAAATATTTACACAGACTTAAATAGGAAATGTAAATTAGATTAAATGACTGACAATACAGTGTTCAATTTCCTGTTATTATCAGTTTTTCAAACTCGTGGGAATTCACAATAATTCAATTCCAACCTTAAAAACAAACTAAAAGTAGTGAATAAAAACAGGCAATTTTTAAACCTTTCCTAAGCATCCATAGAAAATATTTGAATATATCAACCATAATTAAAATATATATAAATACAGGTATGCATTGCTTTTTATCTTTCTAAAGATTTTAATTTTAAAACACATTTAACAGAGCAATGATCATTCAAACCAGAGGGGACATGAGCATTCAGTCTCAGCTGCCACAACAGCTCTCTTTCTTCCAATACTAAAGTCCATGGACACCCCACTAGGATTTTTTGGAACCTGTTCAACAACTAGATAATGAAAAAAAGCCCTGGATTGTTTATAATGTGCTTAGCTAGTGCATTGATGCTATTCTGGTTACCTATATTGTACTGATGCTCATAAATTCGCTGTTTGAGATGTCATTCTGTCTTGCCTATATAGAAACTTGTGCATAATTTGCACATAGTCAAGTAGACTTCCCCTTTACTATCACAGTTGAATTTACCATAGATGTTATATGTACAATTATTTAACAGAAATTTCCTCCCCACCTCAATGTATTTACAAAAATGACAATGTCCACACTCGAACATGCCAGTATTAAATACAAATGGTTTCCTTTTAGCTTCCAGTAGCCCCTTCAAATTGCAAGCTCTTTTAAAGATTAATCTAGGTTTATCACCTAACTTCTGCTTTATTACAATATCTTCTTTGATTAAGGCGCAATTTTTACTAAGGATATTGCTTAAAAATACAGAATCACTGGAATAGGGGGCAATGAAGATAAGGTTATACTTAAGCCACTCATGCATAATGGGGGTCCCTACTAATTCAGGTCCAGCACATGCTGTAATAAAATTACCATTATCCACCCCATTTTTGCTCAGAATAGCTTAAAAGTGTCCTGAATTTCTGTTTCTAACCACTTCTGCTATTACTTCGTCCACCAATTGTGGGGGATAAGCCCGTTTAAGGAACATGTTTCTGAGTAATTCACATTACCCCTGAAACTCCTCATCAACTGTTGCCATCCTTACAGTTCTCACCAATTGGCCCTTAATGACAGACTTTTTTCTGATGGTATGGGTGTGAGCTGCTGAAATAAAGCAAGGTGTTACAGTATGTTGCTTTTCTATAAATTTTAGCTATGTAACGACTGTTAACATGATCCCCTGATGACAGAATGTCCAAATAGGGGATATAATCCATTGCAAATCGGGACGTAAATTGTAGAAATTATGTTAATTTACAAATCTTGTCCCAACATCACAATCCTCCTTAAGGATTATAAAAATATCATCAAGGTATCATGTATACCAGAAAACAGAGTCCTTAAATATTACATGAGGGTACAGAAATTCTTTCTCATAATGGACCATAACACAGTTCGCAAAACTTCCTCCACATGGTAACTCCATTGCTGCTCTTATTTTTTGCATGTAGAAATCATTTTTGAACAAAATAAAATTATTGGAGAAAACAATATCCAATAGATAGTCAATCAAATTTATTTCTTGGGAGTCAGCCCTCTACATAACAAATAAATCTCTCACTCATTTAATACCTACATCTTAGAGTATTACAGTATACAGATCCCTAACGTCAACAGTTAGGAAATTATAATTCTCATTAAATTCAAGACTATTTATTGCTTATAAAAAATTCACAGAATCTTGGAAAATTTGGAATACAAGCTCAAGATATTACTTTAGTTTAGATTCTACTAATTTAGCACAGGTATAGGTGATCAATCTTCATCCGTCAACAATGGGTCGAGGGGGGATTTCAAGATCTTTGTGGATTTTTGGTGTACCAAAGATGACCTGGAAAACTAGGAGCCATGATATTTAAATAGTTATAGGTATCTAAATCAATTACTGCTTCTACAAACAAGTCATTCAAAATGAATCTGACCCACTTGTAGGCTCCATTTACTTCATTTAAAGTCAACTTTTCATATGCTTCACTTTCAAGAATAACTCTCATTTTGTTATTATAATCTTCCTCATCAATAAAAACCAAACCTCCTCACTTATCTGGTTTCATGACTAACATTTTGGAATTTTAAAGTTTGTATTACATACTTGTCCTCTTCAGTGATATTATTTTTGACACTTGGGCAACTATAGTGGTTTAACATTGCCCTAATATCCATTTCACAGATTTTCTCAAACAAAAGGAGGGTGGAATGCAATGGGGGATTGACTACACTGGTAACTCTACAACCGTGTCTAAATTCCACATTATTGCCTAGTAGAACATTTAAATTCAACTTACGCAAATATATTTTAAAGTACAGTAATGTCCAGGAAAGATTGGCTCCTGCAGTAGGTATAAACGATAGACCATTTGCTAAGGTCTCAATCAAATCAAGGGCAACATAGTAAGATAAATAATTATAGATTTTAAAATCCCCTGCACCATTGACCGAAATATGTAGTTTGGACCAAGTGTCAAAGCACTCTGCCATTAAACCATCACGGATGTTAGTTATCTCCTCCATCTGATCTGCTTCTTCTGTCGTCATTGCTGATGTATTCCTCCCCTCGCCCAGGATTGGCCAATGCCCTGGTTCATCTGAAAATCCTTTCTGTTAGGCTGATTCCCTTGCTGCTGTCAATCTTTCAGACATTCGCTCTGCCTCGGGGGTGTGTTATCATCAATGCCATCAACTTCTTTGGAAAATTCGGTCTCAATGCAACCAGTCCCTTCATTGAGATATTCGACCTCCTGTTGGCTACCAGTGCCACTGCTACTAAAATTGTGACCACCCTGGGACTCAGGAGGAGGGGGATAAGCTATACCCCTATGATGGTCCATTTGGTCTCTGTTCAGTTTCTGGTTTCTGAAACCATTTGTATTCAATACTGGCATGTTCAAGTGTGGACATTATAATTTTTGCAAATACATTGTGGTGGGGAGGAAATTCCTGGTAAATAATTCTACATATAGCATCAATGGTAAAATCAACTGTGATAGTAAAGGGGTAGTCTACTTGGCTAAGTGCAAATTATGCACAAGTTTCTATATAGGCAAGATAGAATGACATCTCAAGCAGCAGAGTTATAAGCATCAGTACAATATATGTAAACAGAATAGCATCAATACACTGGCTAGGCACATTATAAACAATACAGGGCATTTTTTTCATTATCTAGTTGTTGAACAGGTTCCAAAGAATCCTAGGGGGAGTCCATGGACTTTAGTATTGGAAGAAAGCGAGCTGTTGTGGCAGCTGAGGCTGAATGCTCACCCCCCCCCCCCCGGTTTGAATGATTATTGCTCTGTTAAATGTGTTTTAAAATTAAAATCTTTAGAAAGATTAATTCTGTGTAAATGTTTGTGAATTTTTCTGAAGACGTTCATTAAAACAAATGGACAAAAGCGTTAACAATTATAACATTGTGGTCTGAATTCCTTAGCTGTTCTTTTTTTGGTTTACTGGTTGATGTTTGTTTTGGAGTGTTTCATGGTTTTCAATATGAGCGAAGGGACTTTGAATTCATAGCTGTTATTTTCCCAGAATGAAACTAGTGACTTTGGCACTAACAATGGAGTTGATTCCGGTGACTCTGTTGGGAATTTAACTGTGCTCATTCAGCAGTTAAATTGTTTGGATGATTGAACTAGGAAGATCAACAGTTTTAGTACACCAGAGAATCCCACCTCTTCTAATGCTGGCTCTTCGGTGATTGAGCAATTTGGGCGGGCTGACATCACTTATGCATCAGTTTTCTCAGCTCCGTTGAGCAGCTTGTCTAAACATGGGCCTTCTGCAAGCACACAGCCCGGTAGTGACAGTGTTTATATTAATAGCAACTTTCAGAATCTAAACAACAATGAGAGAAGTGGCATAAATAGTTCCTATATGGGTAACTTTTCTAATGCCAATATTCCAAACTTAGTGGACTGGTTGAATGAACCTATACAATTGTGTTTGGATGGGGGGGGGGGGCTACTGGTGCATCGAGCAGTCCCCTAGTGAATAGCATCAATCAAGAGAATTTTGGTCAAAATCTTAAATTGTTTGGCCACAAAATGTTTAAATACAGGAAATTACAACTAGAGGTCCTTTACTTGAAAGAATGTTTACAGAGGAGACATATCCCCAAGGAATTGATGCAGTGGAAGTACCCTACAGGGTTAATTAAGAACTCCCCATTTCATCATCAACTTCTAGAACTTTTTGACCAACAGGGGTATGATTTCCTTGATTTGTTAATAAAACAATGTGATTTGTGAATTTTGAGCTAAAAGAGCAAGTAATCCTGTTGGAGAATTGTATTAAAATGGACAATAATTTTCAGAGGTATCAATCTGAATATTGCCAAATTTTTCCAGTATCGACAATACCATGGGGAAAATAAGAGAGACTAAAATAAAGAAACTGAACAGAGACCAAATGGACTATGATAGGGGTACAGCTTATCCCTTTCCTCCTGAGTCCCAGAGTGGTCACAATTTTAGTAACAGTAGCACTGGTAGCCAACAGGTGGTTGGATATGACAATGAAGGGACTGAGACCAAATTTTTCAATGAAGTTGATGACATTGAAGATAACACACTGGCAAGGTGGAGTGAATGTCTGAAAAGATTGACAGGAGCAAGGGAATCAGCCTAACAGGCAGGATTTTTGGATGAATTAGGGCATTGGCCAATCTCAGGCGAAGGGAGAAATACATCAGCAATGATGACAGAAGAAGAACAGATGGAGGTGATAATAACTAATATCTGTGATGGTTTAACTGCAGAGTGTGTTGATACTGGGTCCAATATTTCAACCAATGGTGCAGGGGATTTTCAAATCTATAATTATTCATCTTATGATATTCCCCTGGATTTGATGGAGACCTTAACAAAAGGTCTATCATTTGTACGTATGGCACGAGCCAATATTTCCAGGACATTACTGGACTTTAAAATATATTTGCGTAAGTTGAATTTAAATGTTCTACTAGGCAATAATGTAGAATTTAGACATGGTTGTAGAGTTACCAGTGTATTCAATCCCCTATTGCATTCCACCCTAATTTTATTCTAGAAAATCTGTGAAATGGATATTAGGGCAATGTGAAACAACTATAGTCAATCTAGTGTTAGAAATAATATCACTGAAAAGGACAAGTACGTAATACAAACTTTAAAATTCTAAAATGTTAGAGTCATGAAACCAGATAGAGGGGGTTGTTTTTTATGGATAAGGAAGATTATAAAAACAAAATGAGAGTTATTCTTGAAAGTGAAGGATAAAAAAAGATGACTTTAAATGAAGTAAATGGAGCCTACAAGTGGGTCAGATCCATTTTGAATGACTTGTTTGTAGAAGCAATAATTGATTTAGATACCTATAGCTTTTAAATATGGTGGCTCCTAGTTTTCCAGTCATTTTTGGTACACCAAAAATCCAAAAAGATCTTGAACCCCCCCCCGACCCATTGTTGATGGACGAAGCTTGATCACCTATGCCTGTGCTAAATTAGCAGATTCTAAACTAAAGAAGTATCTTGAGTTTGAATCCCATATTTGCAGCGATTCCTTACATTTTTTGGAATCAATAAATAGTCTTGAATTTAATGAGAATTATAATTTCCTAACTGCTGACATTAGGGATCTGTATACTGTAATACCCCAGGATGTAGGTATTAGTTGGGTGAGAGATTTCTTGTTATATAGAGGGGCTGACTCCCAAGAAATAAACTGGACTGAATATCTATTAGATATTGTTTTCCCCAATAATTTTATTTTGATTAAAAATTATTTCTACCTATAAAAATAGGAGTAGTGATAGGGTCACCATGTGGAGGAAGTTTTGTGAACTGTGTTATGAGCGATTCGGAGAAAGAATTTCTGTACTCTCATGTAATATTTAAAGACTCTGTTTTCTGGCATTTTACATCCCTATTTGCAACGGATTCTATCCCCTCTTTGGAAGTTCTGTTGTCAAAGGATCATGTTAACAGTCGTTATGTAGCTAAAATTTATAGAAAAGCAACATACTCTAACACCTTGCTTCATTTCAGCAGCTCACACCCATACCATCAGAAAAAGCTGTCATTAAGGGCCAGTTGGTGAGAACTGTGAGGATGACAACAGTTGATGAGGAGTTTCAGGGGGAAATGTGCGTTACTCAGGAACATGTTTTATAAACGGGCTTATCCCCCACAATTGGTGGATGAAGTAATAGCAGAAGTGGTTAGAAAAATAAATTCAGGACACTTTGGAGCTATTTTGAATGAAAATGGGATGGATAATGGTAACTGTATTACAGCAGGTGCTGTACCTGAATTAGTAGGGACCCCCATTATGCATGAGTTGCCTAGGCATAACCTTAGCTTCATTTCCCCCTAATCCACTGATCCTGGATTTTTAAGCAATATTCTTAATAAAAATTGGGCCTTAATCAATGAAAATATTGGAGTAAAGCAGAAGTCAGGTGACAAACCTAGATTAATCTTTTAAAGAGGTTGCAATTTATAGGGACTACTGGAAGCTAAAAGGAAACAATTTGTATTTAATACTGGCATGTTAAAGTGTGGACATTGTCATTTTTGTAAATACATTGAGGTGGGGAGGAAATTTCTGGTAAATAATTGAACGTATAACATCGATGGTAAATTCAACTGTGATAGTAAAGGGGAAGTCTACTTGGCTATGTGCAAATTATGCACAAGATTCTATATAGGCAAAACAGAATGACATCTCAAGCAGCTGATTTATAAGCAGCAGTACAATATATTTAAACAGAATAGAATCAATACACTAGCTAAGCATATTATAAACAATCCAGGACATTTTTTTCATTATCTAGTATTTGAACCAGTTCCAAAGAATCTTAGCGGGGTGTGCATGGACTTTAGTATTCGAAGAAAGAGCGCTGTTGTGGCAGCTAAGGCTGAGTGCTCATGCCCCCCCCCCCCCAGTTTGAATGATTATTGCTCTGTTAAATGTGTTTTAAAATTAAAATCTTTAGAAAGATTAAATAGCAATGCATACCTGTATTTATGTATATTTGATTATGGTTGATATCTACATAGATATATATATATATATATATATATATATATATATATATATATATGTATATATATATATATTTTTCTATGGAGGCCTAGGAAAGGTTTAAAAATTCCCTGTTTTTATTCACTATTTTTGTTTTTAAGGTTGGAATTGAATTATTGTGAATTCCCACAAGTCTGAATAACTGATAACAGGAAATTGAACACTGTAATGTCATTTAATCTAATTTCCCTTTCTTATTTAAGTCTGTGTAAATGTTTGTGAATTTGTCTGAAGAAGTTCATTAAAACAAGTGAACAAAAACATTAACAATTATAATGTTGGGGTCTGAATTCCTTTTTTTTTTAATTACAAGTTTGTGTCAGGTTGGAGATGGCATGAGGGGCAGTGAGGTTCAAATGAATACAAACACTGCAACACAATCCTCAGGAGGTTAGATCAGTGATAAAATGAATGTAGACACTCCCACGTAGTCTTCCGTGGGGTTAAATGTGTGATAAAATGAATAGAGACACACCAACACAGTCCTCAGAGGGGTTAAATGAGTGATAAAATGAATACAAACACTCTGACACAGTCCTCAGATGGGGTTAAATGAGTGCTAAAACGAATACAAACACTCCAACACAGTCCTCAGAGAGGTTAAGTGAGTGATAAAATGAATACAGACAATCCAACACAGTCCTCAGAGGGGTTAAATGAGTGATAAAAGGAATACAGACACTCCAACACAGTCCTCAGATGGGTTAAATGAGTGATATAATGAATACAGACAATCCAACACAGTCCTCAGAGGGGATAAATGAGTGATAAAAGGAATACAGACACTCCCAGACAAACTTCATATGTCTGCAATTAAAAATAAACACACACATATATACATTATACATACATATATACATATATATATATATATATATATATATATATATATGTAGAGAGAGAGAGAGAGAACTCAGGTGTTTATTGCCTGGATTGTGAGAGATAAGAAATAACTCTCTCTCTCTCTATATATATATATATATATATATATATATCTAGGCATTGTAAGTGTCACAGTTCCCTTCTGAATTTATCAGTTTTGCATATTATTAGGAAAGATATGAAATATTTCTTCTAGTATAGGAATAACTTTCATAAAATACTCTATTTGCGACCAAGGACTGCAGTTTCAGCATTTACAAATTACTGCTAATTTTCAACATTAGATTTCTAGACCTTTTATTTTTCCACCCCATCTTGTAACTGAGACGTGTGACCTTTTTTAACATCTTGGATGATATGTAGTTTTGTAAAACTGCTACTTAATTAGATTTTTCTCATTAAACTTCAGAGTTCCTATTTTTACAGCAAGGCAAATAATAAGAAACGCATTCATGATCTGGGGTCAAAAAATGAAAAAATGAACTATTTAACAAGCATTAAATAGTTACAAATGACAAATTGCTTGTTAGCATGCTCTCTTTATACATTGTTTTTCTGCAGCTCATATTGTGGCAAAGAACATTTACATTTTATTGAGTTTTCTGTTAATTTTAGAATAGTTTGCAATAAACTTAACAAGAATAATCTGGTAATACTGTCATTTTTTAAAGAAATGTGAGTTAGTATTTTTGTAGCATGTTTAATGAGGTTATGAAAGAGCAAATGCGCTTTTTTCATGTTGTGTTATTTCTATATTGCTGCACACACAAGGCTTACAGTCTATATGTGTTCCTTAGTGTAACACCGGGCCTATATGTCAACAACAAAATTCATCAGTTATACCTTTTCAAAAGCAGTCCAGGAAATGAGTTTATAAATGTCCGTGGTATACCAGGTCTTATTTTCATATGCATTTGCTCAGCAAATTAAATCATGATACACCAGGTGAAATGCATTATATTTTCTCACTGGTAATGTTTGTTTATATACATATAGGTCATTCTTATACTGTTTGTATTTTTTAATATATTTACATTTTCTAAGGTAGAAAGGCTGAAAATTAGCACTTATTCTTTCACCACTCCATTCTGTTTTGAATGCCAGTATCCCAGAATTGCATTTCATTGCTTTTTAGGCAATAGCATAATCTTCAATATGACTCTGGAATAGGACAGACACACATACACACACACACACACACACACAAACACACACACACACACACACACACACACACACACACACACACACACACACACACACACGCACACGCACGCACGCACGCACGCACACACACACACACACACACACACACACACACACACACACACACACACACACACACACACACAATTATCGGTGATAGTTGTCAAAATATAACCCTTTTTATTTCATTTGGTTAAGGGAAACAATGAGACTGCTTAGAAGTCCAAGTAATATGTTTAAGCATCAAACGGGTTACTTATTTTCAGTGTTTTTGCACTACAAATGTTTAATATGTAAGTATAACAGAGACTTTTTCTCAAATTTTGTCTATAAAATAATTTCTTAATGGTTCTGAACATGTACTTCAGGCCCATGCTATGCTTTACATTAGTTAGGAGGAATACAAGAAAGGCAAGTCAGCCACTTAAACTGTATGTTTGAATATTTTGGTGCACATTTTTTTTTCACCAGCCTGTACTGAACTACATTATTAGTAGGTAGGGAGTTAGATTTTTTTTAAGTGACACAACCACTTCCACGGAGTGTATTAGAAATACTAGGTTTCAGTAGAATCTAAAACTTATGCATGTTTAATAAGATTGAAAAAACAGGATTCAGGTTGCAATAAATAATAATTAACTACGCAAACACTCTCACAAAAGTAAAGCCATTAAACCACATTTTTAAAAAGTTTGCTATACATTTAACAGCATATAAGCACTTTTGTTCTTTTGCAGAACTTCATCAGATAATTAATAGAAGAGTGACAGCTATTTAAATACTTGTAGATCTCATGTGCTCTGGTTTAATCAGTATTAACAACACTAGCCTGTGAAAGCAAAACATTACACGTATGTGCATATTATTTACTTCATGTACAAATTCTACTTGTCCCAAATAAAATAAACTTGTAACAATGTTATTAGTTGGTTTCATTTGCAGCATCACTCTTTATTGTCAAAATAACATTACTACATTTCTGATTTTAATTATAAAGCACACATTTTTGTATATATGTTTAACCCGGTAAGGACACAAGTATTGCTTTACAGGGTAAATCAGGAGCACTGTTTGGTTAAGTGACTTTTGCGCAACATTCTCCTAAGTAATTTCAGTTAGTGCTTTCATCCTGCCAGAGACTACTTCAGAAGGTGAATTATCAATACTACAATGCTTAACTAGTCAAAAACATAATACAAGATTGGTCAGTGATCAATGTTTTAAACCCCTCATCTTTAAAAATATGAATTATGAAAAATATTTTAACATTTTCCATATGTTTCATTTGTGGAGTATTGCATGTATCCAATAAGATCTGCTAAACATATTCCCACCAGTCAATTAGTTCATTTGTATCTTTGCCATAAATCAATGTTACAGTTTCCAAAACTGCAAACTTGAACATGTTCCCCTCACATAACTTGCTGTGTTTAAACAATGCATTAGTATTATTATGAAATCCAATAAAATAGAATAGACATACTTGCTTTGAAAAAATTCTGGAAAATGCTTTACATTTTATGCACAAACGAACATAAACAATGTTTGATTTATGAAAAAATACTCCTGTAATTTTGTAGCACTTTCACCTTAAACTTACATTTTTTACTTCAGTTAAGAAAAATACTATTACAAGCCCAGCATTGTTTCATTTCACTTTTTTGTTTCAGGATTTTACTCTATTGTATATCAATTATTTTAGTACCCCTTCTTTTGAAAAATGGAAATATAAATTTGTATTAGTTCATATTATATTTATTTATTTATTTATTTATTTATGACATTTGTTTACCGGGAAGGTTCACTGGGCTGATGAGAGCCCATTTTCAGTGGAGGCCCGGGGAAAAAAGCTTCAATAGATTAATACAATAAGGAAAACTAAATTACATTCCAGAGGTGACTACCACAAGGTGGTTACTATACTTACAAGAGTTACTACAAAAATTAATTATATCAGTGGTGAGGTATAAATTTACACAGAAAAACTGCTTCTTACATAGAAAAACTGCATTACAGTATAGAGATGGCTACTGCAAGGTAGTTACAACATTTACAATTGTTTCTACCATACAATGATATCAGTGAAGAGATATTACAGCTACAAAACTACTATACAAAGATATCAGTGAAGTGGTACAGCTTACAGCTACAAAATGTAGTAATAGGATTAAGCAAAATGACAGAAATGTGATTTTAGAGGCAGCAAAGATAATAAGTTAATTAAGAAGAGAGTAGTACAAGGAGTGCTAATAAGGGAGATAGGGTTAGGTAACAGCATTTGAAAAGGTACCGCAGTTGCAAATCCAGTTAGAAAGAAGATGATTTTGGAGGGTAGTTTTGAGTTTGAAGGGGTATTGTTCAGAGCTTAAAGAGGAGGTGAGATCATTCCAGTGCCTGGCCATAGTCCGAGACTTTAGAAGTTTACCAACTGGAAGGTTCGGCTTTTAGACTTGTAGTAAGTTTTGATTTTCTGAGCGTAATGACCTAGTGGGGGTGTAAGGGGTAAATAAGGAGCTGAGTGCAGGGCAGTCTTGTGGTTTGTATATTAGTCTGTGAGAAGTAGTTAGTTGGAGGTGTAGCAGGAAATGTGAGAATTCGAACCAGTGGAGATACCTTAAGGCTATATAGTGATGGGTAGAGTAGCGACAGTTAGAAGCAAATTTGGTGATTTTGTTATAACAGGATTCTAACTTCAGTTTTAAAGAGGACTGCAGGTTAGTTAGTAGAGGAGCACCATAGGTTAGAGAAGGAAGAAGGTAAGAGAAGGCTAGGGCTTGTCTCCAGGGGAGAGGAATTTATAGTGCCTGTATAAGAGGCCATGTTTTTTGTGGGTTTTAGAAATGTTGGATCGGATATGTAGATCAAATTATAGATTGTTGTCTATTATAACCCCCGAGAGTTTAGTATTAGCCACGAGTGCAATCTTAATGAAATTCAATGAGAGAATGTTAAAGTCTTGGAAATTGATAGAAGTATTCTTTTTAGGGGTGAACAACATAAGTTTTGTTTTTGTTTTTTGGCATTTAAGGACAGGTGATTTCGGTGGAGCTAAGATTCAACAGTCGAGAAAGCTGTTTGGGTCATTTTTTTGTAGGATGGTAGGGTTGGGTGCAGAACAGATTATGGTCGAGTCATCAGCATTTTGGACTAGAGAGGAGTGAGGTAAAGCTTGGTGTAAATTGTTAATGAAAATATTAAATAGGAGGGGGTCAAGAAATGAGCCTTGAGGTACATCGGTAGGGCTGTGGAGGTATGGAAAGACTGAGTGCTGCCATTTGACGGCATTTTGTCTGTTATAGAGATAAGTTTCAAACCAGGCATGGGATGAAGAAGACAGCCCAATGGAAGAGAGTTGAGAGAGAAGGATGGAATGGGATATGGTATCAAAAGCCTTTGACAGATCTAGAAAAAGGGTAGATGTTAAATGGCCAGAGTCACAAATTTTGTTAATGATATCTAAGAAGGATAGGAAAGCAATAGAGGTAATGTGGCCAGAACGGAATCCATGTTGTGTTGGGGAGTGGATGTTGTTGTTTAACAGGTACATAACTAGTTGTTTTTGGATACATTTTTTGAGAATTTTGGATATGGGGGAAAGAAAAGCAATAGGTCGGAAGTTAGAGATGTCAGAGGATGGGCCCTCTTCGTGGAGGGGTAGGATAATGGCTTTTTTCCATAAAGAGGGAACATAAGCTTCTTGGATTGACCTTTTGATTAGAATGCTAATTGGATAAGCTACTGATTCAGCAGCAATCTTGAGGAGGAATTTGGTGGGAATGTTGTCAGCTGAGTTGGAGCAAGGTTTTAGCTTTAGTAAGAGTTTTTTTTATATATGAAGAAGAAATAGAGGAAAGGTTAAATTCTGTATGGGTAGGAAGTTTTTCCTGATTTTTAGTAGATAAAGTTGGGAATGTGCTATATTAAGGAAGGTGTGAGGGAGGAGGGTGAGTTATGGTTAGGATTGCTAGGAAGGGGGGAGGAAAAGGAAGCAGTGAGAATAGCTATCATATCAATGCAATATGAGTCGAATTTGAAGGCAATAAGGTCGGGTGACATGTTGGGGAAGGGACAAGGTTTGGTTATAGTGGCAGGGTTTAGAAGATTATTTATACAGGACCAGAAGAGGTTAGGGTTATTTTTCTTGCTTGATTGTAGGTTCATGAAATATTGTTGCTTGTCTTTTCGGATAAGTATTTTGGATGGGTTGCAAAGTTGTTTATAGTGGATAAGATTAGAGGGGTTATTAGAAGTAAGCCAGAGCTTTCAGGCTTTGTCTCTGTTTCATATGATTTGTTTTGTAGTTTTAGAAAGCCAAGGGGTGTGTTTGGATTTGATTCTGATAGATCTAGTAGGTGCCAGGCTGTGGAGAATACTAAGAAAGGGATTGTTGAAATAAAGAAGGGCGCCATCTGGTGGCAGGGTTTTGAGACTGTTCCAGTTGTAACCTTTAAAGATATTATTGAATCTAAGGGGGAAGAATTTGCTTAAGTTTTGTGTGTCTCTAATATTTTTGGTTTTAGAGAGAGATGTGCTGTTACAAATAGTGTAGGTTGGGAGGTGGTCACTAAAAGAATTTAAAGGGTGCCAGCAACTTCATATTTGGAGGGGTCTGAGACTAAGATCGAGTCTAGAATTGAGCCCTTGTTATTTTTTAAGTTATATCTAGTAGTGGAAGTAATTAGTTGAGTAATGTGGAATAGATTAATACTATACTGCGGGACTGGATAGTGGAAGTAGCTGCCCAGTCAATATTCACGTCACTTAGTATAATGGTTTCATTTTTTATTGTATGTGAAATCCAGGAAAAAATGTCTTCTAGAACTGGGATGTTATTCCCAGAAGGAATATAAATGGCTATAATACAGAGTTTTTTGGAGTTGTTTAGCTCAAGAAATACTAGGATTTTGGCATTATGGAATTTAGGAATAGTATTGGGAAAGGAGCATATATTAAGAGTTTTGGGATAAATTATGGCAACACCACATACTTTTTGTGTTGTCTGTTGACCCTGATTACACTAAAATGTGGAGTCTTGGATGCTTGGTTTCAGCCAGGTCTCAGTAGCAGCTGTGATGCGAGTTCTATTAGGAGTTAGCCAAGCATGAAATTCAGAGGTTTTGTTGCAAATACTTTGAAAGTTAATGGTGGTTATATGGAGAGTTTTATGGGGGAAGGGACCTGGGTTAGGGTGAATGTCTCCTGAACATATCAATGAGGAGAAGAAGTAAAAAAGTTTGAAAAAGGAATGCTTTAGATGGAGAAAAAAAAAGGAGGTAAGGAACTGTACTAGAGTATTATGATTGTAGGATAAATAAAAGTTAGTAGTGGGTATTTGGGGTTTACTACAGAAGAGTGGAGAATGAGGGTAAAGGCTAGCAGAGTTATGAGAGTAGGAATGACCTTTGGACAGTGATTTTGGTGGTGTTGGGTTATGTATGGAGGTTAGAGAGTAAGGCCCTAGTGCTGTAAGGTTAATGAGTAATAGCATAGCTAAGGAGAAAGGTAGTAGGTACATCAGGGTTGTAGCTAGGAAGACATTATTGGAGGTGAATTGAAGAGAGATGAGATTTAGGAATTGGTGTGAGGAAGAATGGAATGAAATAATAGAAATGGAAAATGTGGGAGTAGAATATAGAGTAGTTAGATGGGTATAAAGGTGGGAAGAATAGAGGCCTGTGGTGATATACGCCCAAAAGGGCCCATAACCATACCAGAAGAATGTAGAGTCCCTGAAATCACAGACACTCAGATTAAAACAGCCCTCTCCAAAGCCAAAAACACAGCATCAATGTGACCGGACGGTGCTCCAGGCTGCGTCCTACACAAGCTTAAAGACAAAATAACCCTTCACCTAAACACACTGTTCAAATTCAGCCTCTCCACAGGCTACATACCCATAGAGAGGCTCACAGCAATGGTTATTCTGCTCCACAAAGGTGGAGCCACAACAGACCCCGGGAACTATCGCCCTATAAGCCTGACTAGCTTGGTCTGCAAGGCTATGGAGCACATCATCATGGAACTCATTAACAGAGACAATGGGAACCTCCAAACACTGGACCCTACCCAGTTTGGCTTTGTTAAGGGCAGATCATACCTCCTAAACCTGGTGGACTTCTTTGAGACAGTTACCAAGGCTATAGACAAGGGAAAGGTGATACACACAGCCTACCTAGACCTCGCTAAGGCCTTCAACACCATTCCCCATTCTGGTATTATAGACAAGCTCACCAGCCTGAACATAAACCCCTGCTTCACAAGATGGATTGCCAACTGTCTCATGGACAGAACCCACATGGTGAGAGTTATGGGAGCTAGGTCTGACTCTAAACCGGTTACAAGTGGCATTCCCCAAGGCTCAGTCCTAGGACCCCTCCTATTCGGAGTATACTTCTCAGAGGTACAGGCAAGCACAGGAGGACTATGGCTGGCCAAGTTCGCAGACGACTGCAAACTAAGGGCTACACTTGACTCTCCAGCTGACACAGACATCCTCCAAAAGGGTCTCACTGAGACGGATACCTGGTGTCAAAATCATGGCCTCAAGCTAAATGCCAAAAAGTGCATAGTCATCCCCTTTGGAAAAAACAAAGTACCCACAAACTGCCACATAGGTGGTAGTCCCCTAAATATGGAAGACGTAATAAGGGATCTGGGGACCCAAGTAGATAGTAATCTCACCTTTGATAATCACATTGCCAAGGTTGTTAGAAAATCCTACTATGTGGCCCACCTAATCACATCCCGATCAAAAGAGGTCATTGTGTCCCTCTACTTATCACTCATCAGACTCATCTTAGAGTACAACACCCCATTTGGGATGTACCTTACAAGACACCTGCAACAGCTGGAAAGACCACAGAAGTACCTCACCAAGAGGATCAATGGCCTCAAACAGATGCCCTATGCAGCTTGACTGAAGTAACTACAGTTGTACTTGGTTGCATACCGCCTACTCAGAGGTGATCTCTGCCTGACATACAAGGCCATGTCCAACCCAGAATTGATGGACATGCTCCACCTAAAGAAAACCTTATCCCCTCCAGTCACATGCTCTAGGGATCTAAACCTCACAACAAGAAATAGGACATGCTGGAGGGATAGATTCCTGTCCCAAAGACTTCCCATGCTTTGGAACAAGATCCCAATCTACATTAGGCAGAGCTGCTCACTAACACTCTTCAAAAGAAACCTTGACGAGTGGATGGGTAACAGAAAGTTTACCTCGGTGATCACTTCAGTGGCTCTGTTGGACAGAGGCACAGGGAACTAATCTAAGGGGGAGGCGAAAGCCAACACATTCTGGCTAGGCTTATAAATGCCTTCGGGTAGATAGCCTAGTACCCACCTATGAACCTATGAACCTATCTGAGATTATGGGAGGAAGTGGGAGTGGTTGAGGGAGGAAGTGGGAGTGCTGAAGGAGAGAATATTTTCCAACTCAGGGAAAGTTTTACCATTTGTCATTTATCCATCAAAATTCTTTTAATGTTTTCACTGTCTATTGAATTCATTAATTTCACAGCACAAATTTCATTAGTGCTAGTTTTAACCCTCAAAATGCTTGTTCTCTTATTTATAAATAAATATGGCTTATATTTACTATCCCTGTCTTTCACCATCAAAGAAATGTCCTTCTCAGTCATTTGTCCTGGATGTCCCTTCATAAGAAATTTATCCTTGAAAATATCTATTTCCTCTTCATATACAAACACATCACAAGTACATTTGCCAGTATTGGCAATCTAACTTTTAATAATATTCCTTTTAGTCTACTGTGGATGTACAGAGTTAAAATTCAAGTAACTATTCCTAGCTACCCCTTTATGAAATAAATCAGTGTATGGCTTTCCACCTTTAATTATAATAGTGATGTCTAAAAAATAATTTGCAATAAATCATAGTCCATGGTAGAAGTGTTTCTGTTTATTTAATTTACACAATTTAAATATTCCTAATACGTTTCCTGTTAAATCTCTGTGCTATTTCATATAATCAGTGTGTCTTTTAACAAAAATAAAAACACAACTTTTTATATTTTGTAGAAATCTGCATGCATGCAGATTGTATTAGTTTCCTCCCATGATGACATTTATTACTATACTAAGGAACCACAGCAGCAATAATATATATATTCAATGGAAAAAGAAGAAAAGAGAAGAGGAAAGAGTGGAAGAAATGGGAGAGTTGAAAAAGCTGGTAAACAGGAACACTGAGGCAGCATTAAAGGGGTTAGGATGCATGAAAATAGGGAATGATGCTACAGGGGATATATGGAGAAAAGAAGGATGGGGCAGTGGGATACAGACAATCAATGTAAACCAGTCTGAGAAATCTGGGATATGGCAAGACAAGGAACTAATAAGTACAGAAGAAGTAAGAGAACAGAAGATACCTTCACAACAATGTAGGAGATAAGACATGAGTACAGACTGCTGGAAGTGCAGTGGTGGAAAAATATAGTAATAAAAAACATGGAAATAATGGAGAAAAAATGCTAAAGAAAGTGGGAAGTAGATGAAGGAAGGCAAGAGAGAAATGGTTGGCATCCTGAAGTAAATAGAAAATAGAAAGGGAAACAGAAAACAAAACTGATAAACAAAGACCCAAGACAAATAATTGGCAAAATAGGAATAGAATAAAAAAAATGAAATAGTAGGAAGGGTGAAAAGTAGATGAACAGTGGAAGAACATAATAAAAATTTTAAAATAACTTCAAAAGCACATGAGGCAGGTAATGAAGGTCAGAAGATTATGTACAGATTGTACCTATTACCACATATGCTAGAAAGAGGATCAAATGAAGAATAGCAGATGCTGGCGATGCCGAGCACAGGATTAACAGATATTAGATATTTCTTAAGAATGTAGATGATTACAGCAAAGATGGGAAAAGGGCCCAGAAGATGTGTGAAGACATGTACCAGAAAAAGGTGAAATCCACATGAGAGTTCTGCATAAAGGATTAGGAACAGTAGAGTACCTGGAACTGATTTAGCACAGAAAGAGAAAGCATCATCACATGAAATTGAAACGGGAAAAAAGAAATAAAGGAGAAAGAGACAGAGGGTTCTTGGACTTGGACAGAGGATGGCAACAACTGATAAAGTAATGAATGAAGAAGATAGTGAAGCATTGTGGAATGAAATAATAGAATCATTTGTCAATTCTGTTTGAGTACTGATCTCAGTGGAATGTTTTCAGACTCAGGTCAGGAGCATTAAAAGGTAAGTGACTTCATCAGATTCACACAGGTGATGAAGACAGGGGAATCAAACCCTGGACCACTGGAAGCAGGTTATTAATAGCACTTTAATCCTCTGTGCCAACTTTCAGATAATGTAAGACTAAGGCATTGACCAGGGAAAAGGAAAAGATGAACCAGGAAAGAAGAGTAAAAGGGACAGCATGAGATCAGAAAGCTACCAACCACAGGTGAAATATGCTGCACTATGCATGAGGGCAACACAAGTTCATTTGTTTATGGGGAAATATAAAAAAAAGGAATACTCAAACACTCAGATAGCATCTAACATACCTTATGCTCAAGTCTAATCATGTTACCACTTTCAAATTGCCACTCCTTAATATACCTGTGCTTTTAGCCAGTGTAGCCAAATCCACCCATCATGATAACCAGGAGAAATTGAGCATGCTTTTGATTTATTTATTTTCAAGACTGATAATCTCAAATTTAATCTTATAAATGAATAGAACTTTCCTTTTTAATATTGACATTTGAAAAAATAAATACACAACTAATACAGCCTCTATCCTCATTTATTTTTTCCCTCTGATATTCATATATAACTGTCGTATTACAGAACATTCATCACAGTACAGAAACATCACAAGATAACCAAAGGCATTCTGCTAGACTATATGACCTGAAAAGGCCATATATATTCCCTATCAAAGGCTGGACAACTCACAACTATTCTTAGTGGTACAGGAAATGTCTAGTCTTACCACCTATTCACAAATCTGCTTTGTATAATAAAAAAGATTAGCCTACAATCCAATTTTCAAGCAATGTACAGATGTTTTAAACTACTACTTCAACCCTCACCCACTTGACAAGTACCTGAAACCATTTATAATGAGCATCAGTATCTTACCAGCACAACAGCTGTCAATAAAATTAGAAAAAACTCTGGAGGTGTTTAACTCATTACTCTTTTATTCAAATACATTAGCAAGATGCTTAATTCAAACCAAATATTAATGAAGTGGAAACAAGCTTCCCAGGAGATTTATTTCGTATTTCAATTCTTTAAGTGCAGAAAAATAAATGAATACATAAATAAATAAATAAATAAATAAAACAACTTATTATAACTGAATTTAAATGTGTACATTACTCATTATAAAATACAAAAACAATTCTAAAATTAACCATATTTATGCCATTAAATTAAACTAAAACATTTGGGGGGGGATTTCATTCATAAAAAGCACTGTGTTATACCTGAAATTGGCTGTGTTTTCTAAAGTTCCTGACTTATTTATTTATTTTACATTTGCTTACCGAGATAGTCTGACTGGACCAGGTCCATTTACAGTGGAGGCCCAGGGATAAAGGCTCCACATTTACATAACAATCAGACAAAAATCAGACAGAAATGTAAAACAGACAGAGAATATCAACAATATATGAAGTAATAAAAAACAATATGGTTACCAAGGGAAATGTCATGCTAGAGATAAAGAAATTAGAGTTGTGGTACTGCAGCATATATACAGTAAGTATGCTAGGAAGGAAGGTATATGAAAAAGTAAAATAAATGTTATGTAATACATGGACATAGCCAGGTGTTCATAAGATGTGATTTAAGTGAGTTTTTGAACAGTGTGGTAATGGAAGCAGAAGTCTGAGAAGAGGGGAGGCTATTCCAGGTTCTAGATATGGTGTGGGAGAATAGGGCTTTCCCGGCATTATTGTTAGCCTTTGAGATACAGAGTAGCGATTTGTCAACAGAATGGAGAGGGCAATTAGCTTTGTAGTGAGTGAGAAGCTGACTTAGCGCTGGGGTTTTATCAGGATGTTTCAGTATGTTATAGGCAATGATTAGTTGGTAGTAACTGAGTAGCTGAGGAAGTTCTAGCCATGGTAGGTCCCTTAAAGCCTGGCAGTGGTGGGTTTTGAAAAGGGATTTGTTGGCAAACTTGGCAATTTTATTATAGCATGACTCAAGTTTCTCATGATCAAGTATTCTGGTCAGGGTAAGAATTGGTGCTGTGTACATTAGTGTGGACAATAGTGAGTTTAGGCTAGGGTGATTTGTGCCTGACCTCAGAGGGAATTTTTTGTGTCTGCATAGTGTTCTCATTTTTTATGTACTTTTTTGATGGTTTGGGAAATATGGACATCAATTTCTACACCAAGGAGTTTAGTACGGGTTGAAGGAGAGATGGTACTGCCATTTTTGGAAGAGATGGTAAAGGAAAGTGGGGTAGTTTTTGATTTATTGGTGGTGAATAGGAGCAATTTAGTTTTATTGGGGTTTAGGATGAGTTCTATATCAGTAATCCATTTCTCCACAGAGGTAAAGTATTCCTGAGCGAGTTGTTGTAGAGTGGTGCGAGATGGGGCAGAGTAGATTAGAGTTGAATCATCTGCATACTGGATGAGTGTGGCATATTGGGTGGAGGTATGCAGATTGTTAGCAAAAGCAGAAAAAAGAAGTGGGCCCAGTACTGAGCCTTGTGGCAATCCAATGGTAGTAGGTAGTAAGGGAAATAGTGTGCCTTGCCATTGAATGGATTGCTGCCTGTCCGATAGATAGTTCTTGAACCAGGCCACAGTAGAGGGGTAAAGGATAGGGAGGCTAGAGTACCTAGTAGTAAGGAGTGTGAGACCATATCAAAAGCTTTGGAGAGATCTAAGACTATAACCGTTACAAAGTTATTGTCATTTCTGTGTTGGTTGACCAAATTAGTAAAAGAGAAAAGGGCAGTAGTTGTACTATCGTATGGCCAGAATCCATGTTGTGTGGTGGAAAGAAGTTTGTGTGTGTTCAGGAACTGCATAACCTGAGAATGAATACATTTCTCAAGTAGCTTTGATAAGGGAGATAGTATGGCAATTGGGCAATAATTTGGGAAGTCGAAAGAGTTGCCACCTTTATGAAGTGGAATGATATATGAAACTTTCCATAGATGAGGGATATAGGCTTCTTGTATTGAGTGGTTGATAAGTATAGAGACAGGATAAGATAAGGTTTCAATGGCTAGTTTTAGGAAGTTGGCAGGTATACTATCAGCTGCAAGGGTCGTAGGTTTCAATTTTAGGTGGAGTTTTTTAATTGCAGAGGTGGGAACAGGAGAGAGGTCAAAGGCAGGAATGTTATCTGGACATTTGGTTGGGGTATGCTTCTGGTTGTTTTTGGATAGTTGGGTCGATAATGTCAGAACAGATTTGATGAAATGGTGATTAAATTGGGAGGCTATGCTCTTGCTATTATCAGTGGAACTAGGAGCTGCAGTGGTGGTTTTGCCTGGTTTTAGTAGGCAGTTAATAGTTTGCTAACATTTTTGAGGGTTTTTTTGAGTATTTGCTTAGGGCACCAAGGAAATAGTTTTGCTTATCAAGTTTGGTTTGTTTCTTGGCTTGATTTCTAACTTGTTGGTAGCTTTGTTTGGCTAGAGTAGTGTTATTTCTCTTCCAGATTTTCCAAGCCTTGTCTCTGGACTTTAGTAGGACTCTTGTGTCCCTGCTTAGCCATGGTGCAGAGTTAGTCTCAACTCTTACCTTCCTGATGGGTGTGACACTATTGAGGACATTGGTGAAGGTACTATTAAAGTAGTCAACTGCCTGGTCTAATCCTAGGGTTCATAGTGGCTCCCAGTTACATTGTTTTAAAATAGTGTTAAGTTCCTGAGGATTTAGGTTGTGGTCACCTCTGATTTGTCTATAGGCTGTGGGCTTGGGTAAGTTGGTGCATTTGCATAGGAGAAATGTGGGAAGGTAGAGACCATCGGGTAGACAGCCTTTATGATAGTTTAGTTTGGGGCAATTGGTCAGTGTCAAATCAAGAATAGATTGTTTTGGGGATTTTTTTATCTACTCAAGTGGGTTCTTGAATGAGTTGAGAAAATCCGAAGAGGTTAATATGGTTAGTGGGGTTGTTAAGAGTTACAGTCTGACCAGTCAGTATTTAGGTCACCTAGTAGGATAGTTTCTTGTGGAAGGTTATCACTAGCCCAGTGTAAGATTTCTTCAATTATTGGAGAGTTATTTCCTGGAAGGATGTAGCAACAGAGTATATTGATTTGCTTTTTGTTGTTTAAGTATATGACTGAGGATAAGGTTTCCACGTTATGAAATTTAGGTAGAGGGGTTTGTGGAGGTTGGACGTTGAGTGTGCTTTTAAAGAGAATTGCAACCCCACCTCCCTTCCTGCCTACTCTATCTAGTCTTAAGATATTATAACCTGGGGGGGAGGATTTCTTCATTTTGGGTGCTAGGTTTTAGCCATATCGCTGTAATGGTTAGTATGTAAGGAGAGTAGTGGATTAAGAATGCATGTAGGACAGGGAGCTTGTTAGATATACTCCTGGTGTTGATGTTAAGAATCAGTAGGTCAGATGTCTGTTTGGTTGAGAGTATGGTTATGAATGGTCCTAGGCTTGGGTGTATGTCTCCTGGGATAAGTAGTTTTTTTGCAATAAATAGTATATGTTTAATTTTGAGTAAGAACTGCAAGGAGCCACCATGAAAGGCAAAGAAATTTTAATGTGAAACGAGCGCTTTCACGCACACACAGGTGCGCTTCCTCAGGTTACAATTAAACAGAAAAAAAACTTTCTCTTATATACAAAAACAAGTATCAATTAAACAATCAATAAGACAGTAATTAAACAATTAAAACTATAATGGTTCTAAAATTTAAAGGAACAGAGGTTCTTGAAGGTTACCAATGCCCATACTCAAGCATATAAATTCATTGTCAATGAAATTTTAAAATTTACCAATAATAAAATTTATAAAAGTAAAATTTATACATCATAGATTATATGCATATTTTCAGTATTGGCACTTCCCTGCACCTTATTTATAGACTTGAATATGTTTAATTTTGTGAGCTATTTCTATGTTGGGTCTAAGTAATGTTTTTCTAGTGTAGCATGTTGGTATGTAGGTTCTGTGTATGTGTAGTATTGTGCTATCTTTGAACATTGTAAAGATGATAGCAAAATTTATGTGGGTTTTTGTAAGTGTAGAAATATGAGTTGTATGGTATGTTGCATTGTCCAGTGGTGTGTTAGTATGTGTGTATGTGATGTATGCTAGAGTTGTGAGAGCTAGCGAGAAAAATGCTAGTGTGATTTGCATATTGTATAGTAGTGGTGCTTGGCTGTAAGCAGTAGAGTGGTTGAAGTAGACAGGTGGGTGTGAAGGTGTGGCTAGTTGCTAATATGTGTGCTTATCAGGCAGGGAGTCAGATAGGGGTAGGTGATTGGAGTAGCTAGTGGTCAGGTGATGAACTGTTAAATATAAAAGTAGATGTATTAGAGGCAGGTAGGATATGGGGGCAGGGTAGGCGAATGGAGCGGGGCACCAAATCAGACTGCGCTCTTGTGAGCACACTTCACAGAGAGGGGAGATGACTGCATAAGAGAAGTATTAGTGTGCTTTAAAGATGGTTCCATTATCAGGCCCTTATATGACTTCTGTCCTATGCATTCGTAGTGGGGGAGGAGGGTAGTGACTAATTGCAAGAGGAGTCCTGTGAGAGTGATTGACAGGTCTCTCAGCCAGATTCTAGATGATGGCCAAGTCAAACAAAAACAATTAACTGACTCAAACTGCAGGTAAGTGATACAGAGAGATTACCAAGAGAACAGATGAACTGCAGTTGAATAAGTGGCAGTACAGTTCAAAGGGGGACTAAACTAGCACAAGTTATTTAATTCTGGTGTCACTTAATTCTGGGGTAGTGCAGTTTAGTTTGAAAGTGAATAGGTATTGCCATACAAAAATAGTCTAATATTGACTGGTCACAGATGAAACTGAGGAAAAAGGCACAGTTGGATGTAAAAGCCATAGATAAAAATTAAAAATTTTGGCTTGTAACTCTGAGAGAGCAGTACAGTATCCAGCAGTGTGTCATCAACTAGTGTCAGAAATGGGGTCTTGCAGGATTAGAATTAGGAAAACTGGGCCTAGCTAGACAGGCCTCTGCAAATGTGCGCAATTTAAACAGCTATGCAAATAGAAGAAATCGGTATGTACTTAAGTGCAAACACATTTATTTTAGATACAATTCTAGTTCTGTTAGCACAATGCCTTGACACTAAGCAAGTAAAAAAAAAAAACAGCCAGTCACATTATTTATCAATTAGATTAATAGATTCATAGATTCTCATATCAGTACCATCTGTTAGGATAGGAGGACCATATCATGAACCCTGTAATAAATTTGGAATAAATTTGTAAATACTCATCCAGTTATCCAGGCTATCTTTAAAGGAAGATAGTAAGTAGCACAGCTTAACATACAGAGGACGTCTATTCCTTGAGGTTGGGAGGTTCTGGGTTGTAAAACAGTCCATGTTTTGTTTGTGAATACTTAGATCACTGGTTTTAGTATTGGTACCATTGTTGGACTTGCAGAAATACAGAAAAACCAGGACAACTGGGTCAGAAATAGTATAGTAAGTGAGACAAGTATCTCCTCTGAAAAGTCTATCAGATATTGATTTAAAGGACAGAGCTTCCAACCTCCCTTGATAGCTTAGGTAATTTAAACCTGTGGAACTTTTGGGGTCTTTCAAATTATTTGATAGTTTAGTGAGATGCATTCTGATGGGGCAATATACTTGAGCATTGATCTGATCAATGCTAAGTATAAGGGAGTGGTTACCATGTTAGACCTTGAATATATTATTTTGGCAATTATCTGTGTTAAACAAAGGCTCTTCTGACAACCATTTTTATTCAATGGTCAAAACAGAAGGAATAATCAGCTATAAACATGGGTCACTGAAGGGTTGTCTACCAAAAGAGACAATGCTAACTTTTTAGCCTTTACTTTGAGCCCATATTTAGTATACCAAGAGTAAGCATGGGAGAGTTTATTCTAGGGGATTGAGCAACAGTTAGCAAGAGCACCCCAGGCTGTAGTCATCAACGATCTTTGTAAACTAGAGATCTTGATTTGTTGCTTGGACATCTGAGAAGGAAAAGTAAAAAAAAGAGAGGTCCCAGCACAGGGACATGAAGGACACTATTGCTCACTTTCATACTTTTTGATAAAGTGCCTGCAACTCACACTTGTGGTTTCTGTCTTTTCACCAGTTTGCTATCCTTCTTACCACATAAGGGCTCATTGTTAAAGCATTTAGCTTCTGTATAATGACATCATGTGGAATAGTGTTGAAGGTATTGAGCAGGTCAAAACACACTGTGTGTACCACATGGTGACTGTCTGCAACCTCTATTACACTTTTAAAGAAGTCTACTAGATTCAAGAGACAGAACCTACCTTTCACAAAGCCAATTTGTGGAAGATCAATTTAAACAATACTCTTGATATTGTAGTTAATAAGGTCAATTATAATGTGTTCCATGGTGTTGCATACAAGACTTGTGACTTCATACAGTGTTAATCATCTATAAATATTCCATTTTTCTATCAATGACATTTTAAGATTTGTTACATCTATTGGAGTATCCATAAATAATCTCTGGGATTTAAAAATGATTAACATAGTGCAGAAGCCTTAATCTGGAAGATTTTCAGTAGGCTGCAAGCATTTCTGAATTTGAGACTGCTGTCGAAGTATAGTTTTCCATTGTAGTGACCATAGCATAAAGATTAGTCTCACTGGAAAAATTGTGTTCTATTGTGACAGTTGATGGGAGCAGTTAATGTTTATTAGCCAAGTGTTTTCCTCCTGTAAATGGCAGTATCTCCAGAGTAACTCTGCTGAGTTATTTTTTTTCCTCTAGGAGGAAAAAGTTGATGTCATTTTTTGACAACATTTGCCCATTCAATTCTATGGTAATAATCATGGTAGAAGAAAGTATAAATTAAATTAGTTGTGGATGTGTGCATCTACATGTGTACGAATTTGTGTGTGTGTGTGTGTGTGTGTGTGTGTGTGTGTGTGTGTGTGTGTGAGTGTGTGTGTGTGTGTGTGTGTGTGTGTGTGTGTGTGTGCATGTGTACGTGTGTGCATGTGTATGTGTGTGTGTGTGTGTGCGTGTGTGCGTGTGTGTGCGTGTGTGTGTGTGTGGCTGAATGGGTATGTATGAAATTAAAAAGTCACATTAAAAATATGACACAGATATTTCAAGTCATAACCTAGCTACTCTTGAGGCCAAATGGCTAGAAATACTTATTTTGATCATGTATCCTGGAAGAGTATCAGCACCTAGATGTAGTCAGCACCATAGTTCACATTCTGGTTTTCAACGTTCTCCTCCCATAGCTTTTTCTACTTTTGGAAGACCAATAAATAGAAATGATTCAAACTTAGTACATAAATGTGAAGTGCTTACTCAAAGCATTCTTTTCATTCTTTTTTTTTTAATTTCTCCAAGTTTTTTGGGATTCTAATGCCATGACAGGAATAGACCCCACCCCTAAATCAAAGTATGATTAAAGTTCATAAAATTAGTATTGTTTCAATCTTTAATGTCAACCAAAAGTACTCTTCCCAGCACCTGCAATGTGCCCATTAATGACTCCTTCTCCAGTTCATATGAGGTTACATGTATTGGTAACATATCTAAATATGATTGTAAATTATTTTTTATAAGACCCATTGCTCCTCCTATCGGAACTATCTGGGTATCTTTCTTCCACATTGCTCTTGCTTCTGCCTGCAGATCCTGATATTTTGTGACTTTGTGCTCTGTATGCAAGACACTGTAGTCATGGGTGTGGCAATTTCATTGATCAATGCTACTTTTGTCTTCTTTTCCTGGATAATTATATCTGGTTTTCTAGCATCTATCTTTTGAACTGTTGGTAATGGATGATCCTATGTGATGTAGACTATCATTTTCTATGATGCTTTGTGGCTCATAGTTCTAGTGTTTTTTCAGCCACTTCAATACTATAATGTTTGCCCAATCCCCAGTGCAACAGTCTTACCACATTAATATGCCTTTACGCAAGACACTGTAGTCACTGAGTGTGGAGACTTCAATGATCATTGCTACTTTTGTCTTCTTTTCATGGACCACTATATCCATTTTTCTAGCATCTGTCTTCTGAACTGTTGGTAATGGGCGATCCCATTTGATGTAAACTTCATCATTTTCTATAATGCTTTGTGGCTCATGATTCCAGTCTTTTTTCAGCCACTTCAATACCATAATGTTTACACAATCCCCAGTGCAACAGTCTTGCCCCATTATTATGCCTTTCAGTATATAGTCCTTCTGCCATTAGTATGTCACAACCGGCAATGAGGTGTGGGACTGTTTCCAATTTGGTTTTATAAAACCTACATTTGTCTGTTTCTTCCACATGTTCAATGGACTTTGTGAACCAGCATGTATGTAGCCCACTATTTTCAGCCACCAATATTAACCTTTCATCTTTTGGTTTGAATTCACTTCTCCTTAACCATTCCTGCATTTGTTCCTGATTAGCATGAGATTCTCCCAGAAATTCTCTACACTTGCAACTATATTCATGCATTTTTCACATTTCTTGCCTTATCTTCTGGTTGTTCATCTTATATTCTCTCTTTTTTTTGGCACATTCAGTTGCTGCCTGATTTTTACCAACTTCTGGTTTGATTTCCATTGCTGCTTGACACCGATATGCTTCTGCTAGATTAAGCAGGTAAGTCATCTTAGACTTATTCTGCTCATTTTTCAAAACATTCACTATGTTTGGGCCTTGTGATTCCAGCAGATATGTGTGGAGTCCAAAGACTGCAGATCTATACATGTAATCAATTTTAAGGAGGCTCTTCCCATCTTCGGAATGGGGAATATATAATCTTGGTATACACTGATTTTTTATAAATCATTTGGTGAACATGAAGCATCCTTCTTATTTTGCAATCTAATCTATTCAACATGTTTTGGGGCCAGTCAATCACTTAAAAACTAAGTTAGGACAGGAAGAGCAAACTGGTTTATAACTTGGATTTTGTTCCAGATGTCAAAGCTGTTTTCAGGATTAAGTCTTTTAAAGTATTCCTTAATTAGGTTTATTTGTATTTGTTCATGTTTTATTGTTGATCCTTCATCAATTCCCAAATAGTTATACACACCCTCTTGCCCAAGTTATTTTATATCACATTTTTGTCCCAAACCAATGTTTTCCTAGTGCTGCAGTTTTCCTGCTTTAAATGTTGCTTTTGCACATTTATTAAGACCAAATTATATTCTTATATCATAAGTTTTGACAACTTGCAGTTGTGCTTTCAGTTCCTCATTTGATGAGCTGTGCAGTTTTAAAAGGAGAAGATAAGAAGTCTTTACACTTGTTGTTTTCTAGGAGTCAAATTATAGCCATGGCCTAAGCTGTTAAGTAAACAGATTAATGGGTTATGGGCAAAGCAGAATAGCAGGGATGGCAAAGAGTCACCCTAGAATATCCCCCTTTGAATTTTTATTCCTGGAATAATAATTTGTCCTTTATCATGACTTAACTGCAATGTGGTCTGCCACTGTTTCATGGTCACTGTAATGTAGTTGATCAGTGTAAGGTTTATCTTATACATTTTTAAACACTCTTTTATCAATGATTGTGGGATACCATCAAATGCTTTTTTGTAGTTGATCTACACCATACTTAGATTCTTCCCCGTTTAACAGTTCTTTACTATGACTTTATTTAACAACAAATGATCCTTTGTCCATATGACTTTCTTGTATTTCCCTTTTGTTCTACTGCCATTATGGAGTTTTATTCTAAATGATTATAAACTCAGCAGGCATCAATTCCCATATATAGTTTATACGTCATCGAAGGCAAGTTATTGGTCTATAATTTTTAGGGTAACTTGCAAATTTACTCTTAAGTAGGAGAATTGCTTTTCCTGTCAGCCAGGTTGGTGTCTGTTCGGGATGTGCATATAAACAGTTCTTATTCATGGCTAAATCTTCATGCAAAGTTAAGATGTTAATACTTTTAACCAGAAGTTAGGTACTGCATCTGGGCCTGGGATTTTCCAATTTGAGACTTTTCTTAACTTTGTTTCAATTTTTCTGGATATTGCATCATCCCATTTCATATCCTGCACATTTAAACTTCTTATTCTTTCTTTTACTTCTTCTATCCATTTAGCATCTTTGTTATCTTCCACAGGATCTTCATAGATACTTCCCCAAAATGTATCTATTTCTTATTTATTTGGTGGTCTTTTATTCCTTTTACCTTATTTCCCACTTCTCTATAATTTTTTCTGGGTCATCAGTAAATTGCTTATTTAGTACTTTTCCTTTATATTTATCTGTGTATCTTCTAAGTTTTTCTGCCTGTTCTGAGATTTTTAGTTTGATGTCTGCAATAGTGCATGATAGATCCTGGTCTGTTGTAATACTGTGCATTGCTTTTGTCACATCTATCTTTCTTAGTATTTTTGTTGATCTGTTCCCTGTTCTATATTCTTCTAACAGTGACACTTCCTATCTTAATTGCTTTATAGTTTTCTCTATTCGATACTTCCATGATGGTATTCAATTACTCCCCTTCCTTTCCCACACTACCCTGTGTTTTTGTGGTAGAACTTTATCAGTCATTAATTTAGCTGCACAGTAATATATCCTGTTTGCTTCTGGTATATTGCATGGATCTCTATGGATATTCCTAATTACTGTGTTCATTTGTTCATCAACCTTCTGACTTTTTGGGTTTTATTAGCCTTCTGCAGTCTATTTCTTTCATTGATCTTAATATATCTATCTCTATTAAATCAAGCAACTCTTCTCATAGCTTGTTTTCTTCTAAACTGATAGCAGATTTTTAATTTTCCATTTCCTGCAAGCATTCTATAGAAAGTTATATAGCATCTTCCTGTGGCACATTTTCTTCAATTTCATCCTGGTCATCTGTTGCTCTGTCACATTGGAACTCATTGGCCTATCACTCCTCAACATTGACTGCATCAGAGTTTCCATGGTTTCCTGTTCCTTCTCTTGCTGTCCAGCTTCAAGTGAACATTTATACTGGTTTCCTGTGGAAGGCTCAAGAATATCTTCATATGGCACCTAACTAATTAATTTTCATTCCACTGGTTTGCTCTTAATTTGTATCCATTGCTCTATCCTGTTGTGGTGCTTTCTGAATTAAAATTTCTACACTGAATCATTCACTTTGCAGGTGCTCCATAACATAAGTTTCTATTTCTTTAACTTCTCCATTACTAATCTCCTTTTCTGCTTTTACTCTTTATCTTATATTTTGTATTGTACAGTTTTCCATGTCTGGATTCCTTTGCCTGTATTTCTTTTCAAGTATCTTTGCTGTTGCTCTTTTTGTATTGGTTAGTTTTGCTTTCTTCTTTGCATAAATATTACACCATATTAAATCTCTTTTGCTTTCCCATGTCCATATTTCTTCTTCAGATGTCTCCTGATCGTTCTGCTTCTCCTTACTTTGGGGACTCACTCCATCATGCTGTGATGTAACCTGTGTTAGGCTTTCTACACCAAATCCTTCACTTCACAGGCACTCCATAACTTCACCTTTTATTTTTTAACTTCAACTTTACTAATCTTTTTTTTCTACATTCCCTCTTTGTGATATTATTTTTTTATTGTGAAATTTTCCATATCTAGATGCCTTTGCCTATATTACTCTTCAAATATGTTTGGGGCTGCCTTCTCCATATTGATTAATTTGGCTTTTTCATTTGCATAAATATTGCACCATATCAAATCTCTCTTTTTTCCCATGTTTATATTTCTTTTTTATACTTTTTAAAAATCTCTAGGTTTTGTTATTTATATTTTTTTTTTACTTCCTCAGATTCTTCTTTTTCCAAACTGATTAAGGTTTTTCATAAATATGTTGTATTAATAAATACACGTTTTTATTTGAAACTTCTGACAGTTTTTCTTCTGGAAATATTTTTCTTTCCTCTAATTTCTCTCTTAATCATTTTGATTATATTGTGTATGGAAATTCTAAGCTTTTTGCATAATAGTAACAATACATAATTTCTTTCTTATCCTCAATAGTCTACTTTATCATCTTTATGACTCTTCTTTGGCCTATCAGAGGTTGTGATTTTTGTGGACTACTACTTCCTTCTACAACAAGGGGACCATCCTTCCCATGGTCCTGGCCTGGCATCACTGTAGGAATATTTCATGCTTTGAGGATTCTACACTGTCATTTTTTCCAGTCCTGGTACAAGTGTGCCTACCAGGGTTGGACACTTTTTATCCTGGGTCTCGTGCAGCCAGCTATCTTTTCTAATTTTCAACCTACTTATGTTCATGATACATGCTATATAAATACATTCTATATATCAGTGTAGTCTTGGTGAGATTTTGTAAAAAACATTATCCACCTCATAAAAGTGCTCACCAAGACTTGAGGATGAATTCAACTTCAGCAGCGCTATATCTCCTTTGCTTGCTGACTTATCATGTCTCCATCCGGACCTCCTTTTTATTTTTTTTTTATTTCTCCAAATCTTTTGGGTTTCTAACACCATGACATAAATGGACCCCATTCCTAAGTCAAAGTACTACTAAAGTTCATGAAGTTAGTACTGTTTGACTCTTTGATGTCAGCTAGTAGTGCTCTTTGCAGCACCCACAATGTGGCCATCAACGACTCCTTCTGCAATTCGTATGGATTTACATGTATTGGTAACATATCTAAATATGATTATAGACTCTTTTTTGTAAGACCTGTTGCTCCTACTACTACTGGAACTATCTAGGTATCTTTTTTCCACATTGCTCTTGTTTCTGCCTGCAAATCCTGATATTTTATGAATTTGTGTTGCTCTGTATGCAGGACACTGTAGTCATGGGTGTGGCAATTTCAATGATCTACACTACTTTTGTCTTCTTTTCCTGGACAACTATATCTGGTTTTCTAGCATCTATTTTTTGAACTGTTGGTAAATGATGATCCCATGTGATGTAGACTTCATCATTTTCTATGATGCTTTGTGGCTCATATTTCTAGTGTTTTTTCAGCCACTTCAGTACTATAATGTTTGCCCAATACCCGGTGCAACAGTCTTGCCACATTATTATGCCTTTCAGTATACAGTCCTTCTGCCATTAGTACGCCACAACCAGCAAAAAGGTGTGCAACTGTTTCCAATTCTGTTTTACAAATCCTACATTTGTCTGTTTCTCCCACATGTTCAATGGACTTTGTAAACCAATGTGTATGTAGCCCACTATCTTAAGCTGCCAATATTAACCTTTCATCTCTTGGTATAAATTTGCCTTTCCTTAACCATTCCT
Organism: Protopterus annectens; assembly: GCF_019279795.1. Taxonomy (NCBI): domain Eukaryota; kingdom Metazoa; phylum Chordata; order Ceratodontiformes; family Protopteridae; genus Protopterus; species Protopterus annectens. The sequence goes on from NC_056744.1 coordinate 174,916,338, forward strand.
GCATTCATTCCTGATCAACATGAGGTACTTCAAGAAGTTTTCTATACATGCAATTATATTTATGCTTTGTCTACATTTCTTGCCTTCTTATCTGGTACTTTACCTTATATTCTTTCTTTTGTTTTTTGGCACATTCAGTTGCTGCCTGATTATTATCTACTTCTGGTTTGATTTTCATTCCTGCTTGATGACGATATGCTTCTGCTAGCCTAAGCAGGTAAGTGATCTTAGATTTATTATCCTCATGTTTCAAAACTTTCACTATGTTTGGGTCTTGTGAGGTTAGCACATATGTGTGGAGTCCAATATTTGCAGATCTATACATGTAATCAATTTCAAGGAGGCCCATCCATCCTTCAGATCGGGGACTATATAATCTTGGTATGCACTGATTTTCAGAAATCATTTGGTGAGCATGAAGCATCGTTCTTGTTTTCCTATCTAATCTATCCAGCACATTTTGGGGCCAGTCAGTTACTCCAAAACTATAAGTTAGGACTGGAAGAGCAAATAGTTTGGATTTTATTCTTAAATGTCAATGCTATTTTCAGGATTAATTTAAGTCTCCTAAAGTATTCCTTACTAAGTTTTATTTGCATTTGTTCATGTTTCGTTGTTGATCCTTTATCAGTTCCCAAATATTTATATACTCCCTCTTAGTCAATTTCTTTTATAATACATTCTTGTCCCGAACTGATGTTTTCTTGATGCTGCAGTTTTCCTGCTTTAAAGATTGCTTTTGCACATTTATCAAGACCAAATAACATTTTTATATCATATGAAAAAGTTTTGACAACTTGCAATTGTGCTTTCAGTTCCTCATCTGATGAGCTATACAGTTGCAAATCATAGACAAAGAGAAGATGAGAAGTCTCTGCACTTTGTAATTTTCTATGAATCAAAGGATAGCCATGACCTAAGCTGTTAAGAAGTCAGCATAATGAATTAAGGGCAAGGCAGAATAGCACCAGTGACAAGAGAGTCACCCTGGAATATCCCTCTTTGGATTTTTATCCATGGAATAAGTTGTCATTTATCATGGCTTAATTGCAAAGTGGTCTGCAACTGTTTCATAATCACTGTAATGTAGATCAGTGTAGTGTGTATCTTATACATTTTAAGCACTCTTTTATCCATGAATGTGCTTAAATGCTTTTTTGTAGTCAATCCATACAATACTTAAATTCTTCCCCTTTTTACAATTCTCCACCATGACTTTATTTAACAGCAAATGATCCTTTGTTTTGTATGACTTTCTTTTATTGCCCTTTTATGCTATTGCCATAATTGAGTTTTCTTCTAAATGACTATAAACTCTGTCGGATTCAATTCCAGTGTATAGTTTATACATCGTCAGAAGGCAAGTTAAGTTCACTCTTTATTAGGAGCATTGTTTTTCCTGTTTATATCCAGGTTGCTGTCTGTTTAGGGTGCGCATATAAATAATTCTTACTCATGGCTAAATCTTCATGCAAAGATATTAATTCTTTTAACCAGGAGTTAGGTATTGCATCTGCACCTGGAGTTTTCCATTTAGAGGCTTTTCTTAACTTTGTTTCAATCTTTCTGGTTGTTACTTCATCACATATCTTGTACCTTTAAACTTCTTATTCTTTCTTTTACTTCTTCTAGCCATTTAGCATCTTTGTTATGTTCCTCAGGATCTTCATAGACACTTCTCCAAAATTGATCTATTTGGTCTTTTGATTCCTTTTGCCTTATTTCCCAGTTCTCTATAAAACTTTTTGGGTCATCAATAAATTGCTTATTTTGTACTTTTCCTTTATATTTTTCTACATATCGTCTAAGTTTTTCCGCCTGTGCTGTGATTTTTAGTTTATTATATGCAACAGTGCATGAAAGATCCTGATTTGTTCTAATATTACACATTGCTTTTATCACATCTATCTTTCTGAGTATTTTTGTTGATCTGTTCCCACTTCTATACTCTTCTAATAGTGGCACTTCTTGTCTTAGTTGCTTTATGTTTTTTCTCTATTCTATACTTCCATGATGGTATTCGATTTCTCCCCTTTCTCTCCCTGACTACCCTTTCTTTTTTTTAAAATGACTTCATTAGTCTTTACATGTAAGCAAGATAGATGTACTTATTTTTACATAGTTTTAACATTTGGTTAAGAATAAATGAATAATAAACACAACATAACTAAAGTATTTACAAAGACATCCACTTATATGTGCTACATTAAGAAATGTGAATATTAGGGTTTTGTGTAATGCCAGATTCTTTATTTAACAATTCCTGCATACTGACCCACATATTATATGAAAACGTTTTTCAAGGTGATCTTGATGTAATTATCAAAAGTTCCAAATGACAAACTTCAGAAATAACATTTTTAAATTCATGTAAAGAGGGAGGAGGGTCTGAACTCCAATTTCTAGTTATAATCTTTCTAGCCACTGCTAGAATTGACCAAACCAAAGGAAGTTTATATTTTTAACACAATGGGGTGTAGGTGTGTTGAAAAGGACTATAGATTTTTTATAAAGTAAAGTTATCTGAAAATATAGGTTGTAATAGATTGACATTTTCCCAATAGTTTTTTTTTAATTCAGTACAATCATAAAACACATGTGCCCAATCAGCATTTTTCTCTAGCTTTCATCTTCTACATAGGTTATCTTTTTTGTTAATCTTTCTCATTACAAGTGGTATATAAAATGATATATACATACAAGTGTATAATCTCCATTTAAGTAAGGAAGTTGTTTTACCAGCAGATTCCAGTATATTTTTTTTATCTTGATCATTGGGTTGTTCGTTACTAATAGAAAGGAAATAATTCCATAAACTCTCTTATATATATATATATATATATATATATATATATATATATATGTGTGTGTGTGTGTGATAATTTACGTTTAGATGGAGTTTTATGTTGAATATTCATTGCCAAGTAATTTAGCAACATAGGTATGGATTCTCTAATTGTAGTTTTATTTAAGAGGAACTGTGTATATGGTTGTATTTCTAACCAAAGATTTTTAGCAAGTTCAAATTCGTGAATCAAGTTATCTATAGTTTTAATTTCATTATTTGACATCATCTGATACCAGTATATTATTTTTTTTTCTCTTTAAATAATAATATTTTAGTAGGATCGGATGAGGAAACAATTCCTTGATTATAGGCTATAGGATATAAAAGGAAAGACCATTCTTTATAATTGGATAGTTATACATAAAATTTCTAAAATTATGAGAATTGAAATATAACTGGTTGAATGCTTTGGTGTAACATACATAGTGAAGAGATCTTTTAATAGCCATATAAAGGGATTGTTTAGCATATTTGTTTTGCAAGGCTGAGGCTTAGTAAATAAATTCATGCCTATTGCTTCTCAGTATTTTTTCCATTTGGTAGAATAAGAAGAGTCCACTAGTAGGGATACCACTTTAATTATAGACAAGACTGAGTATAATTCCAAATCAGGGAAAGCTGCCCCTCCCTTAGACCAACTTTTTAAGTGATATTTTAATGCCAATCTTGGTTTGTTTGGATTCCAAAGAAATTTTAACATCATTGAATTTAGTTTTTTCAATTATTGCTTTTGGGGGAAATAATGAAGTTGACTGGATGATATATATCAAAAATCTGTCTTATGCTGCCCGACTGAAAGAACTCCAGTTATATTCAGTTGCTTACCGCTTGCTCAGAGGTGACCTATGCCTGACATACAAGGCCATGTCAAACCCAGATTTGATGAACATGCTTCATCTCAAAAAATCTAGATCCCTCAGAGCCACAAGGGCGGGAGACTTAAACCTCGACACGGTTATTAATAGGACGTGCTGGAGGGATAGATTCATCACCCAAAGACTCCCTATGCTGTGGAACAAAATCCCGGTTTATGTGAGGCAGAGCACCTCGCTGGCCTTGTTCAAGAGGAATCTTGACCAATGGATGGGAGATCGCAGATACACCCCAGGGGTTACCTCAGTGTCACTGCTCGACAGAGGCACAGCAAAATAATGGGCATAGTTTCTCCAAACTAAAGGGGTGGCGTAAGCCACAAAACTATGGGCTAGGCTTATAAATGCCCTCGGGCAGATAGCCTAGTATGAACCTATGAACCTATGAACCTATAATATTTTTGGAAGTATTATCATTTTAATTATGGATAGTCTTTCTTCCATGGTAAAAAATATTTTATTCCAATTTTTACTGGATATTTTTAAGGCTATAATTGTAATTGAGGTGTATTATATTTTTAATATATTTGGCTAATATAATTCCTAAATATGTTATTTGTTCAGAATTAGTTACATATTTATGGTATTTTTTTTCTAGTTTGTTGTTATTTGGGTAAATGAGAGGTGTTTTTGTTTTGTCATTACTGAAAATTAAACCTGTTATTTTTTGAAAATCATCCATAGATTTAAATAAAGAAGTAACAAATGAATTATTCCCTTTTAGTGTAATGATAATTACTCTGTATTTTAGATGATAGATCTGGATTTATATTAAAGTCTTCTATGTCTTTATTCACTCCTATGACATTAGCCCACAGTTGCATTATTAAGGTAAATAGCAAGGGAGAAAGTGGACAACCTTGTTTAGTTCCTTTTAAAACTGGAATAATCTGTGAAATATATGTACCTATGTTATATAAGCTTGAGTACCTTTATATAAATATGCAATTAAATTTACAAAACTATCCAAGAAATTCAAGCTTTTAAGTAATATAAGCAGATAATCCCAATTTTCAGAGTCAAAAGCAGAGTTTATATCTAAACTTATTAAAGTTAAATCCTTTTTTTCCTATTGGAGTAATCTGTTAGGGTTAATGTTCTCATATTTCTATTAGTTATAAAGCCTGTTTGTTCTTCATCAATCAAATATGGGAGAAATTTTCTTCAATTAGCATAAATATTCATAAATATTTTATAGTCAACATTCAATAAAGAGATGGGTCTATAGGAGGAGCAATTTGTAGGATCTTTATTGGGTTTTAATATCGGTGAAATAAAAATGTATTTCAATGATGGAGGACTTATGGATTCAGTTTGGGCTGTTAAAAAGACATTTTGTAATAAAGTGAGAGCACTTTTAGGTATAATTTTATAAATTCCCAGTATGATTCCATCATTTTCTAATGCTTTATTTAATTTAAGTTTGTTGATTTGAGTTTGGACATCTGTAAACAAAATATGTTTGTCTATTAAGTCTGCTTGTTGTTTATTAAGATATTTGTTAGTGTATTTACTTAATTTATCTTTCTTTTGATTCCATAATAACCGAATTATGACTGATTTTATGAAAGTGCTCCCTGAATTCTTCTAATGTATCTTGTATGTTATGAACATTTCTCTTTTTCTTCGTGGAGAAAATCTCATTAATATGACTGAGTTAAATAAGTATTTATTTTAGTTTTATTTTTAAGTTTATTTAAGTATTTGGGACTTGATGAGAAGGCTAGGAATGAATTAATAACTGATAAAGTTCTCCCACAAGAACAAAGGGTAGTTCAGTCTAAATATAAATTCATGCATGACTTGAATGAAACGTGAACTACACTTTGTTCTTGTGGTAGAACTTTATTAGTTATTAATTTAGCTGCACAACAATATATCCTGTTTAATTCTGTTATATTGCATGAATCTCTATGGACATTCCTAATTACCGTGTTCATTTTTTTTATGACTTTGTGGGTTTATTAACCTTCTGCAGTCTATTTCTTTCATTGATTTTAATATGTCTATTTATCTCTATTAAGTCAAGCAACTCTTCTCTTAGCTCGGTTTCTTCTAAACTGAGGGCACATTTTTTTTGTTTTCCATTTCCTGCGGGCTTTCTATAAAAAGTTCTGTTACATCTTCCTGTGGCGTATTCGGTTCAGTTTCATCCTGCCATCCATTGCTCTGTCATATGGGAACTCACTGTCATATCGCTCCTCAACATTAACTCCTTCAGAGTTTCCACAGTTTCCTGTTTCTTCCCTTGCTGTCCAACTTCAATTAAATGTTTATACTGTTTTTCTGTGGAAGGCTCCAAAATATCTTCATATGGCATCTGATCAATTGCTTCCCATTCCACTGGTCTCCCCTTAATTTGGATGTCCATTGCTCTATCCTAGTGTGGTGCTTTCTGAATTAGATTTTCTATACTGAATCCTTCACTTTGGAGATACTTCATGACCTCAGTTTCTATTTCTTTAACTTCTCCATTGCTGATCTCCTTTTCTACGTTTCCTCTTTGTCTTATTTTTTGTAGTGTAAAGTTTTCCATGTTTGGATTCCTTTGCTTGTGTTTCTCTTCAGATACCTTTGGTTCTGCATCTCCTTTCCTTGCTGACTTATCATCTCTCCATCTGGACCACCCTCCCTTGTGACATCATAAATGTGCTTGTAGATTTGTCTACAAAAACACTCATTAATTTTGTCCCATGTAACCTGTGGACAGTGTAGGTATGCTTTACAAACCACCAAGTTATTAAAAATTATGGATTTATTAGGACAAAGGGCAAGTTTAATTATGGTACCAGAGGTTTAGTTTGCCTTGCAAAATGTGAAAGTTGTGAGGCTTACCATGTGGGGAAAAATGATTGAAATTTTGTAGCCATTTGTCCTTAAGGGCAGTTAGGTTATGATGTGAAATAATTTGTGTCATAGTTTTTAATCTAACTTTTTTAATTTCATGTTGTAATACAGATTGTTATTGAATGTAAAGTTTAAATTAGGTTAAGAAATGAAATGATATTTTTTAAATATGTAAAGGTTAATTATTTCTATTATTGATCTTTAAAATGCAATTGGTGATGTAAGCTTTTACTGATATGTGATTGGTGTATACATTCATTTAAAATAGGGTGTGATGGTTTCTCTACTTCAGATTCCGATGAAGTGATGTTATTTGATGAAAACACTTGATGTGAAGTTTTTTGAAAGTCTTTTAGTGAGTGTAAACTGTTATTTTTTACCATCCTTAGTGTATGACAGTACTTCAATTGCCTTGTTTCCACAGCATTGTCTAATTGGTAGTTGCTGATGTTTTCACCCAATGAAGTCCAATAATGTGGTCCCATGAACAGTGGCAGCAGTCCATCTATAATAGTACCCTGTCTTGTTTGCTGTAGGTGATGTTGGACATGCCTTGGGACCATAGCTTATGCCCCCATATGCAGTCCTCAGACTATGGGAGAAATGTCATATAACACTGCACTGTGGAAGACATGTAACTCCATTGAAAGTTAATTTAGTCAATAGAATTGCCAAACAATGAGAGTCCAAGGCATAAAACACAATGATAAATCCCAGTATGACCAAAAAAAGTTTAATACAAAACAAGTAGCACAAAGTAGCACTATAGCGCCTCGGCTTAACATAAGCCTTCAAGGATATTTAGTCAATAGAAGGCTGCTTCTGCTGCCTGGAGATATTTGCTGGCACAATGTTGTATTCTCAGGAGAGCTGCAGCCTGATATTTCTGTTTACACCATGTCACTACCATGCCACTGAGAAACCAGTTACAAAATGGTAACACTATAGCACTGTTTGATATGCCTGTGTCAGTAGCGGAGAATGAGTCAGGTGAGGAGTCATCGGAGAAACTGACATCCACAGTACACCATTTCCAGCAGTACACATCATGGTACTGACAAACAGGCAGAATATGGACCACAACTATGGGCTTTGACAAGAAAAGCACAGTGTAGAGCTAATGCATGCAATAAATACCACAACCAGCTGATGCATTGTTCTGTAAATATGAAAATTCTGATACTGAAAAGCAGACCTTTTTTATGTTCCCAGAGAACTAAATTGTGTCTATATAGCATCTGCATATTTACCACTGAGTGCTAACATCATCAAAGCACTGCATATACTGCATAATACTATATGTGAGCTGCAATACAAGAATTCTGACTGTGCATTTATGATAGCTGGTGAATTCAAGCAATACATATCTCTGGGATGTGCTACCCAATTACTACCACAATTGTGCATTTTCCCACAATGGGAGCAAATACTTTGGACAAGGCAAGACTAACATAAAAGGAACATATAGAGCTGTACAACAACCAAACCTGGGTGGCTCTGATCACATCTATATAAAACTAATACCAGCTTACAAACCTCTGTTGATCAGAGATAGGCCTACTGTGAAATAAATCAGGTCTGGCATGAGATAGCCATGGAAAGTCTCAGGGTCTGCTTTGATGCCACAAACTAGGATGTCTTCAGGGAGGCAGCCATTGTGAACCATATGGTCAACATTGATGAATATACAGAGACAACTATGGCTTACATATCCAAATGTGTGGAAGTTGTAATGAACATCAAAAATATTAAAGTAAGACCCAACCAAAAACCATAGCTAAACAGCACGGTATACCAGGTGAGTTGCGGAGGGCAAGAAACACTGTTTTCAGGGAAAAGGATAAGAAGGAACTAAGTGTGGCAAGGGCTAATCTAAAAAAGGTATCAAGAAGGCCAAGAGGCAATATGGAAAAGGATACAAGGATGTTTAAAGGATGGAAAAGACTCAAGAAGCCTGCGGCATGGTATCCAACAGCTAACTGACTACAAGACCAAGTTAGGTCAATGGAATGATAGCACTGAAGTTCTGGACAGTCTAAACAGATTTTATAGCAGGTTTGAAAAGAAAGACAACCTGGAGGCTGTACAGCTTCTCAATGACCAAAAGGTGGCAATGCTCAACTTCAGTGCTGTGGATGTAAGGAACTGACTGAGGAAAGTGAACCCCGGGATTGCTGCTGGTCCTGATAACATTCTGGGGAAAGTACTGGAAGGTTGTGCAGACCAACTCAGCATAGCCTTGACAGACATCTTCAATACTCCACTTGTCCAGGAAAAAGTACCAGCATGCTTTAAAGTTACCAACATAATCCCTCTGTCCAAAAAAGCCAACCCCATCTGCCTAAATGATTGCAGGCCATGGCTCTTACATCAAATATAATGAAATGCTTGGAAAGACTGGTTAAAAGCCACTTGATTAAAGTACTACCCCAATCCTTTGACCTGCTGCAGTTTGCCTTCTGGGCAAACAGATCAACTACTGATGCCATTGCAGTGGCACTTCACCTCACATTGGAGCATCTTGAAGAAAAGAACAACTATGCCAGGCTGTTGTTCATAGATTTCAGCTCGGCTTTCAATATGGCGATTCCTATACAACCTATAAAAAGGCTAATCAACCTTGGCATAAATAAAGGGCTATGCAACTGGATACTTGATTTCCTGACTGGAACACCACAAAGGACCTCTGCTGGTAACAACACTTCAGGGAGTATTACAATAAACAATGGAGTACCCCAGGGTTGTGTGCTAAAGCCTGTACTGTTCACAATCCTTACCCATGACTGTTTTGCAAAAGCTCGCAACAACCACTTCATCGAATTTGCAGATGGCACCACAGTGTTGGGACTCATAAGTTGTGATGACGAGAGTGGGTATAGGAATGAGTTCAACTCCCTGACTGAATGGTGCAATAACAACAAGTTGGACCTAAACATGAATAAAACAAAAGAAATCATTATTGACATCAGAAAGAGCTCTGCCATGCACCTGCATCGCAAGACCAACAGTGAAGAAGTGGAGAGAGTCCCATCTACAAAGTCTCTGGGGGTACATATATCAGAGAATCTTTCTTGGAGTACAAACACAGGACAGCTAATTAAAAAATCTCACCAGCAACTACACTTCCTAAGAAGGATTAGAAAAGTGAAGATCACTATGAATGCTCTAAATACCTTCTACAGAAGAGCCATCAAAAGCATTATCACCAGCAACTGCACTATAGGGTTCGATAACAACACAATGGCCGAATGGAAGAAACTGCAAAGAATAATAACAACAGCAGAAAAGATTGTGCGCACTAGTCTTCCCTTCTTACAGGAGCTCTTTGAAATGAGATGTAAAAAGAGGTCACACAAAATAATGAGTGACACTTCTCATCCAGTGTATGGTTGGTTCACTAAACTGGCATCTAGTAGAAGGTTGTGGAGTATCCGCTGCAGGGCCTCCAGATTCATGAACAGTTTTTATCCAACTGCAATAAGCTATAATCTCATTCTTTTCCTTTTTTTCCATACATTAATTCTGTTTATTAATTGGATACTAAAATTAATACATTCTCATTCAAGTGCAACTCCAATCACTTCCTTATGTCCAATATCACCCAATCTCACCTTTGTGTATAGTGTACTTTTCTTTTAAATGTGTTAATCTTCTAGTAGTCAGTGTTGCCAGTATATATATATATATATAAATAGTGTACAAGCATGTGCGTCAGCTACCTAGATATTTACTTTTGTACTATAGTTATTGTTTATTCTTTAATACCTATCATGTCTGTCTTTTTGTGTTTGTTTTCTCCTGTACACTTGAAACTTTGTTTAGGTAGCACTTGTGTTTCCTAAATGACAATAACGTTTCTATGAAACAATGCTTGAACCCATGTAGGAAATGTGGGGACTGTACTTTCACCTCCTCACTAGTAGAATGTTGACATTCCTGACCCAGAAAATTAGCATGTGTAAATGATGCTTATGAAAGGGTTACAGGGGAATATGATGGCATTCCACTGTGAGACCCTGATTGGCTAGCCTGGGGGGGGGGGGGTTGGAAATGGGTTGACCAGAACCATGGAAGTGGATGTTTCATAGTTGGAGGAAGACATGGACAGTGAGGACAGTGAAGGTATATCTGGATCAATATTTTACACCTGTGTAAGTCTGAAGTGTAGCCATGAACAACACATCTGTTGCCTATCATAGACAAAGTATGGACTTGCCAGTATCCTTATGGATGCATCAATGTAGGCCACTATTGCCCTCTGTAGGCATGTCTTTTCTGGTTTCCTATATACCCTGATATGTTGCATCATTTGCAGGCCATCCCACAGTCCCTGATACAGTTGCATTTCCTTATGTAGCGCACTCAACATTTATGTCACTGTGTGAGTAGTGGCTGTCAGTGTCTGGATCACTGATCTGCACAACTACTGTTTTATGCCTTGGATAACACCCAGGTTTATGAATAGCCAGGAATCATGACAATCACTACCACCAATGTGAGGGTTACACACCTCAGAGACTGTAAGGTTCACATATGTAATTGGTGCTCAGACTCCTGTAGAGCTTGGTGGGGATAACATGAAGCTGACAATCCCAATGACCTCCAACTGCTCTAGTGCACAATTTAAAAAGCTCCTTAAGTCACACTTAATGGAGACCTGGCTATGTTCCTGCAACTCTCCTGGATAAGCATTTCCTTAAACTCACTGCAAATTATTGAACTAGAATTAGCAACTCACACCAATAGCTATCATCAACTGTATGCAATTAGCTTTTGTATCATCTCAAGTTGTATTTACTTATTGAATGTCTCCTTTGAGAGAATTTTATTCTCCACTATTACTTAACTGTTATTTTCAATCAATCTTGTTAGTTACTAAATGTTCGTTACACCTATAATTATTTTAACTGGATCTTTATGCACTTATTTGTATGCTTGTAAATTCTGATGTCTGTAAATGGAGCTTTTCTCCCCAGGTCTCTGCTATAAATGGACCTGTGTCCAGTTGGACTTTCCCGGTAAACAAATGCACAATAAATAAAATAAATAATAAAATAAATTAACAACACAGCCAACACTAAGCACTAGGGTTGCCAGAGGTTCATTTTTCCTTTCCAGCATCATATCAGCTGTGAGTTATATTAGTTAGCTTTCCACTGCAAGCAATGCTGAAAGTGCCACAGTATCATCAGACTGTGCCACGTGCATAGTCCCATCATCATCATCATTCACAGGTAAGCTTCTGACATCAGGTATGCTTCCACGTGTTTTGCTGGATTCCTTCTCAGCCCATCCAATTGATGTTGTGAATGTATACAGGGAAGACATAATTTGTACTGCTGGATCATATTTGTGACTCCTACCAACATGCGACACACAGACTAGTATATACCAATTTTATATGGCTATGGGCACATACATAGCTCGTGTTGCAGGTTGTTGTTGTTATTGTTGCAGCCCTGGTGTCCCTGAATAGCTGATATGCATATCTATTCCTCCCTTTGAGTAAAACATTCACAGCTGTGTGTAACTTTCCTACAGAAATGGCGTGTGCTACTACTCACTCGGTGCATCCCTTACAGACACCCAGACAGTTGTCACCAGCCCAGCTCACACAATAAAGCCAACAACAGGAATGAGGGTTGTCTTACTATCCCCAGTAAGTTATACAAGGAATTCCTCTACCTCCAAGAGATGCATCTGTGTTGTTGGTCTTAGCACCTGTACTATTGTCTTAGTATAGCATTTGTATTTATGTCTTGTACCAGTTCCCACAACACATTGTTATGGAAGTTCAGGAATGATTTACCCTCCTCAAGGATATGTATAACATGAGTGTACATGGCCTGAGGTACCATCTCTCTCTTCTTTGAAGTAAACTTTTTCAACAATTGCTGTTTCTTTCATCCCATGAAAAGACGTGCACATCAGTGGGTTACATATGTGGACCAGTGTGTGTTTGTGTCCAGGTCAGCCACCAAATAGCTATGTAGCATTCCCAGCCTACTGTGTATTACTACAGTGTCACCATTCCTAAACTTTGTCATAGTATTGCAGCACTGGCCATGTTAACCATGCTTGCTGTCCATCAGACATGCATTGACAGTAGAGTTTGTGTCTGATATACCGGAAGCCTTATATCCCATTCTAGTTTGTCATGCAGTCCATGTGCATATAATTTATTATTGTGAGACCTACATAACTAAAACAACCATGTTATCCTGTCCCTCTCTCCCCTGTTCCTTTTCAGGTTGACCCCTACTACAAGACTGTAACCCCCTACTACAAGGCTGCAACCTGTCCTGCCTATAGTCTAGGCCCTGTCAGGATGAGCCAGTGCAGCATGTCAGTCCTCTGTCATGCCCAGTGAAGTGTTATCCTACAAAGTCTTGTGCTCTGTAACTGTGACTGTGTTGTCACTGCACTACTGAAGTCTGTTACCAATACTCCTGTCTGCTGTCAGTGTGCCTACATTGTGGTAATCTCTGAAATCAACTATATTTTCAATCTAAGTTACTTATAATGAGATCTAAGACAAAACATGGTGACTGCATTTTATCCTGATCCAGAAACAGTCCTGGTCACAAAGCAGGTATTCTAATAAGCTGATTTGGCACAATCATCTATGAATTGTGTCTATAATGCAATGTGTTATCTATAATAGTCCACAGCAGTAAAATGCCCATTTGCAAGGTTGGGAGGTCATTTATGGGGTGCACACATAGTTGTTCACTGAGAATTTTCTCCAACACACATCATACCATTGGCATTTGTATCATTCGTTTGTTAATGTGCATCATGCTGCATTGCTGCCCATCAGTGTGTCCCATGATGACCAGTACGTATGGGCATGAGTATAAGGGTTTACATAGCCTCATCTGACATGCACTGTGGCAGGTCTCAAACATGTTGCAAAAGGGAGTTTAAGATCCAACTTCACCTGCTAAATAGAAACAGTACAAAGTGCCTGTGGGATGGATATTGAGGTCCCTTTTACAAAATGATGCCTTGCACCAGCTTTCCAGGGACTCAGTTGATGACACTGGCATTACACTCTCTGGTGAGTACTGCAGGAAAATATATAGTGACATGATGAAGCATGACTCTGACCTTCTCCTGCTGTAGGAGGAAGAGGTTAGGGAGAGTGAGCCATCTTAATAACGAATGCATCCTGTCTTTTGTTTACCACTGAAAATTAAGCATTAGGCCTGTAGCTATGCCTTCTGCTGTAGGAAATATGCTGCCAGTGGAGTGAGACAGGCCCTTTAGGTGGTAGGGTAAGAGTAGCATACTGTTGTGAATACTGCACATTTTATTTGTCTTTTTTTTTTTTTTTTTGCTTTGTCATTTTTGTTTTGCCCCATTTATTTTCATTTATTATAACATCAGCTTTGGTGCAGGTAATGGTGTTGTAGTAGCCACCATGATCTGCAGTAGACTTCAATCCTATTGTTGGCTACTCAGCAGCACCCAGGCTTGCATCTGTGCAGGGTGACGAAAGTAATCTTATGGAGAGTATCTGGAGGGCTCAATCATAGCCCCATGTGACTACTTCTCAAGAGAAGAGCAAAGTTCCTCATCACATACTGGCGCACAAGGATCTTCCTTTGTCAGCCAGTGATACATGCAGTAGCTGATGAGGAATAAGGTGGACTAGTGGCTGGATGCTTGCTTAAGCACCCTAAAGCATTGCATTGTATTGTTGATAAAGTCACACTGCTGGCTGGCCCCATTCATCTGGGTACCAGAGACAGAGCTCTTTTAAGATGTCAGCCAGTGGGTTCTCAGTGGGTTCTCCTCTGTGGTGGCCTGCCAGGTCTTCCTCACCCCTCTTTACTCCTCATAACTTTGTTGCCCATGTTTCTGTGTAACTCCTTTCCCCCTGTTTGTAGTCCAGTCTTCATCCCATTGCCAGTCAGTCATATGCATCACTCTCTCTTGTTTGTCCTTGTCTGCTTTATATGTTTGCTTGCTTGCCCCTTCTCCCTTTCTATTAGTCTCCAACTTACCTGCCCTTTTGCCTTAGTATCAGCTTCCTCTAGTCTTCTTCTTAAAAAAATAGAGCAGCTGTGCCTAAACAACTACAGTCTTCTCCTCTCCCCACTTGTCTTCCCTTCATTGCTGTCCTGGTCTGTGTATCTGTGTGTGTGTGTGTGTTTGTGTGTGTGTGTGTGTGTGTGTGTGTGTGTGTGTGTGTGTGTGTGTGTGTGTGTGTGTGTGTGTGTGTGTGTGTGCGTGTGTGCGCGTGTGTGTGTTGCACTGTTTGTTGTTCCCCCATTTCTTGCTGTCCTATCCATACCCTTCCATCCCATCTATTAGATAAAATGACTTGGCATTTAGCTGTATAGTACTGAGTATGCCACCTATTTAATGTTTTCCATAGGCTCATGTGACCACCTTGAGTATCGTCATTCCAGAAGCACAGCTACTGTCATTATCATGGTTGTGAAGTTTAATTATGCAACATTGTCCATGACATAATCACAATATGCAGGCATGCATGCTTGTCTTATCACAGCTGGGCTATATCATGTTAAAGTCATTGTGCTTTTCAAAGTATGCTTTTTTACTGAATACCCCCTCTCAGCATCTATAAATATAAATGTATAATATTTAACTTACTACACTATCTCACTTGTAATATAGCAAAAAGTATTCCAAATATTCTTTGGGCTGCTAAAACCCTTGTAATTCATTAATGCATAAATCTGGAAATTAAAGAAAAAAGTCTTGTCTTTTACTATTTATAACAGCACTTTTCTTTATACAAATTAGCAGCTCATATGTTTGTATTCACAAGTCAATGTAACATGTTAAACAAGCTCGGGGGTCCCTCCATTAACATAATATTAAATTATTATTGGTTATTATTTAGGCTGCTCTAGCCTAACACTTGAAATAATCATAATCCTGTCATCCAATTAAACATAAATAGACAAACAAATCATTTAGAATATTGACATTTTAAAAAGCTCTATTTGTCATATTAGCAGTCCATATCATCGTATTCAAATTTTTTAAAGTCTGTAGGTTACATGATGAATTCCCTCCTTCAAGTATTACTTTGCTTCATGCTAAAATAATGTTTTAAGCTTAAACTTTAATATGTCAGGTGATAATTGTCTCTAATCATTTGCAGACACCTACTGTATCTTAAATATCTAATAGCATTATAAACTGCCATTCCACCCATTGTACTTCAACATGGAGTACATTTTCTTTATTTTTAACTCTCACATGTATACTGAATTTAAACACAACCATATTTCTATCATAGTTCCTCTAACAATAAATGCTCTATGCAGAGTAAGGCATCCCTTGTGCCAAGCCTTATAAATAAATGTATCTAAATGTTGAATATTGATATGCAAAACTCAATCTCATCTAAAATAATAGCAGAACCCAGTCTTAACATTTTATTTGTATACTTTTAGACACTCATAGTTAAGTATCCTGCAAAAGAAAATTCAGACTCAATTACAGGCCTACTAATGCTTGTCTTTCATCCTACAAATCTCCATAATTTATAAATACTATGCACTCATCAATCAGTTTGTAAATATTTAGGCTGAAATATTCCTCCTCTCGTGCATCAAACCTGTGCTGCTCTATAAGAAACAAGTTCCTTTTCCCATTTAACTTACGCTGCTGTTTCTCTCACTCAGTTCCTACTTCAAACAAGCTGACAAAGGCTGGTATTTAAATGATTGTTCTGGATTCATCTATCAGAAAAAATGAATAGGCAATCCCCTTAACTTTGCCATCTCTTCCCTTACATTAGTGGATAACATTCCATCAGTGAAAAATGCCTTCAATGCCTTCATTTCCTGCTTTTTCCATTCATTAACCATGGAAGAAATTTGCAGTTTCTGTTGTAGTCACACAATCATCATGCTCCATGTACACTGTCTGACCAAGTACCATAAATCATTTTTTGTACTCGTCACAAGTGCAACAACGTATGTTGTTTTTCATACCACAGCACATGTTATGCTAAAATAACCCTGGATTCAAAATATTTCTTTTAATTTAAAACTAACTGCAAATGATAATTTTCATTTGAGCAAAAAGTCATTGCAAAATCTGGTAATTGTTCCTTTTTAATTTTGACCAAAATCTGACAAATCCATTGCTTCATCTCTATGAAACACACAAAACAGTCTCAAGTTTTAATTCAAGTTTTATCCAAAAAAAAAAACCTGCTCTTCCAGTGTTCTACCTGTTCAACTGTCTTCACCACCTTCTACCCTATTTCTTCAAGTTATGGCTTGACTAATGTAATGGTGACTTGATGATGGGCAACCTTGCAATACTCATCTTCTACTACTGGCAACAGTTTTATGTAGTCAGCCAACAGTCCAGTGAAATACTGCAGGTCACGCATTACCTCTTCTAGCACTCTTTTCACTTTAACATTTAGTCATGAATTCCAAGATGGCCGCTGACTAGTCTAGTCCTTACTCTCTGAGCTCCTCACAGCTATTTAACTTTTGTTTTTTTTTACAACTTTATATCAACCTTTTTCCTCAAATTTTTATACTAAAAGATTTTATAAATCTTTTTCTACGCATTTGGATTATTTTTTCTTCTGGACTTATTATCCTGGGATTTATTTTACCTCAAAACATTCTTGGTCTCTCTGCTGCTGGGACTCCTACTGCTCCAGTCTGTTCCTGGTTCCTGGTATCCTGTTGACTGCATTCCATTTCTGGGCATGGCTACAAAATCTGACTCCATGGAGACTCAGCCTACAAAGGCCAAATATACTTCAATACTCTCTCCTGAAAAAAATTCAGGTTCAAAAAGACTGAAATCATCTAGACAACCTACAGAAACTTTTAATGTAAGTAATAAAGATTTAAATGGTTCAAATTTCCTTTTAGAAGAACTAAAAATAGCATTAAAACCAATCCAAAGTGCTATACAAAACTTTTCAGAACAGTTTGCAGACTTTAGTAAATCTTTAAAGCAAATAAACGATAGTATTGTTACTATTGAAAATAAAATCTTAGCTTTGGAGGTTAAAACAGACTTATTGGAAAGTGACTTTAAATCTAGAGATAAAACTGTTTCAGATTTACAAGCTAAAATATTGGATCTGGAAGCCAGGAGTCGAAGAAATAACATCATTATTCGTGGTTTACCTGAATCTTATGACAATAAAAACTTGTTATCTGTGACTAAAAATATCTTTGAAACACTGTTAAATTGTGAAGCTTCTTCAAAATCTATAATTGTAGAGAGAGCACACAGAGCACTGCGTACAAAGCAAGATTCTTCCACACCAAGGTTAATTTATACTAAGTTACTAAACTTTCAAGACACTTTCCAGATCCTAGAAACTGCTAAAACAAAGAAACAATTCATATGGAAGTCTCACAAACTATCATTTTCCCAAGATCTTCCTGTACAGATCAAATTAAATAGACAAAAACTAGCCCCCTATTGTGCTGACTTGATAAAAAGAGGGATTAGATTTCGAATGGCATATCCTAATACCTTGTCTTTCACAGCTAATGACAAAAGATTTGTATGTTCAGATCCTAAAGATGCAAAAGACATTTTTCTTAAAACATTTAAAAAGCTTCCTGACACTGTATCTTAATATTCTACTGTTAAAGAACTACAATAAGGTTTGATCTTTTCTTTTCTTTAATCTGACAGTATTTGTGTTACATGATTTGTAATTCTGGTGTGACATAATTATATTAGCTTAAGAACTTGTCATGTAATTTACACATGATGGATTTGGTGTGACAGTGTGCAGTGACAGGATATATGCTTGTTAGATTTGTGTGGATTAATAGAAGCATTTAAATTGCTGTATTTACTTTTTTCTCTTTCTCTCACATATGCTTGCTTTGTAAATAGATAATATGTTAATTTTACTACAAGCTTTTGAGTTACAGCCTTCTGTGTAAGCTAAATGATTTTTGGAGGGAAAAACATTCCATCTCAACATTCTGGCAAGAAAATCTTCCCCTCAGAGTTCCAGCTGATGCTCTGCATGAACATGCGCACACTACAGTCTCTCTGAGATGGATGGTGATGTCATCATTTGTGAGGAAAGAAGGACAGTTTCAAATACACAAGTCTGCTTGTTTTCAACAAGTATTCAATAGCACTAACTTTTAATAGATCTGGCTATTATTTAAAGTGTTTTCTCTTCATAAATGAAGGTTGCTTTTTAAATTTAAACAGATTCATGTCACATAATATATTCAGTGGCTTTTAGTGTGTCTGCATGACTTCAAAGCAAGCTGCTACTTTCATAAAGCAGAGTGAAAATGTTTCTGGAAACAAATGAACAGGTTAGTTTTATATATTAAAATTCTAAAGGATGTGTAAAGAAATGAACATATTTTCCTGTTCAGAATATTTTTTCATACAATATTTTATATTATACTGAAGTGTTTAATTTGACAAATGTTACAAAGTATACCTGTTCATATGAAAGTTTCATGTTCTTTCTATTCTCTGCTCTCTTTCTTCTCAGAGGCTGGATGTGATATTTATGATTAGTAGTTTATGTTTAAGAAAGCCTTTACTTATATGAAAGGTTTGAAATAACTATCTTTAATATGATTAGCTGAATCTACATGTATATATTTAAGCCCTTAGATTTACTGCATTTAGCTTGCTTGTTTCTGTTTTAATTAGATGATCAAAATGTTTACTTTAAAAGCCTTGTCTTCTCATGCTGTTTTGCTATGTTACATCTATAGCTTAGAAGAATAGTATGGCTACATAACCTAACAGAGTCATTAGTAAAATATTCAAAAAGTAGATTTAAAATTATATGTATGCACATTGTTGTGCATTCAGTCCAATATATATGATGCTGTTTAAGTTACTATTTAATAATATAATTATACTTTATTCATGTATATTAACTAGTGTTAAAACCTTACAGCTTATAATATTTCATTTTGAATAGTTCCTGTACTATTATTATCTAGTTAATAGATGCATCTCCCGACTGAATTGTTTTTCATTTTGAGATATGGTTGCTTGGTAGTTGTTTTTTGCTTTATTTGAACTATAACTAAATACTCATTCTACAGGTATTAGTGCTTTTATCATACTAATGGTCATGTTGATTAATGAAATTATCACTAAAGTACTAAAGAAGGTTCAGTAGATAGTGCATGACTATTATCTTTAGTTCAGTAATGCTATGCTTATTTACTTATATTATAATGTTATCAGTTGGTTTTGTTATACTTATATATGTTATCTTACATATCTTTCAGTTTTAATTGTATTACTTCTTATGATAGAGTGTTCTAGTTAAGCAGAGTGTGATTTATTTATTATTTACTTGTTTCTCTTTCTTTTGAAATACTTGAGGAAATACATTTAATCACTATAAATTTCAATTTAAGGATAGGAGCTTTAGATTAGTATTAGAAGTAGGGATTAAGCATGTTGGACGTCTTGAAATTAGTTAATTTTGTATAAATTTTTAGTAGTATTACTCGGACTTTATGTTATGTTAGGCTTCCTTTGAGTAATTTGTATTCTAACTTGAGGTTATTATTATCTGTAATTACAATGTTTTTTTTTATGTTCTTCTGCTCTTCCTTTATCACAGGGGGATTGGTGGGTAGGCACTAGGGTTAGGATAAAGGTTATTATTATACATTTCATGGTTCTTGAAAAAAATTTTTTCTTTTTTTTTCAACAAATGTTATTTGATGACTTGCTTGAATACTTAAAGACTGTTTTTTCTTTTATTTTTTTTTTCTTCTTCTTTTTAATATTGTGTTGGATTTGTACCTTGAGTTCACTTTTATAGCATCAATAATGATTATACTTGTAGAATATGCCTGTTGACATAATTTTAGATTCTTGGAATGTTAGAGGCATTCAAGATAAAGCGAAAAAGTCACTATTATTTCATATGATCTTTAAATCACAGGCTAACATTTGTTTTATTCAGGAGACCCATATTTCACGTATTGATTGGAATAAAGAGTTAAAAAAAATGGATCAAAAAGATTATAGCTTCAGGTAACTCATCTAACTCCAGAGGTGTAGCTATAATCATTAAACAAAAATTCATTGGGAATATTATTGATGAGAAATTTGATGATGAGGGGAGGTGGTGCTTATTTACCACTTCTATTGCTGGTTTGGACAAACCCTTATTAATTTTAAATCTATATGGCCCATGTAATTCACAACATTTGTTCATTTTAAAAATTTACAATATTCTTGCATCCTATAAGGATCATCATATTATAGTGGGTGGTGACTGGAATGCAGTTATAAACCCTGTAATTGATCATTCCCGCTCCATTGTCACCTATAATCCTCAATCTACTCTGGCTATAAATGATTTGATGACAGAATATAATTTAATAGATCCCCTCCGCACTTTTAAAAATATAAACAAGAATGATATATATACTTATTATTCTAAGTGCTATCATTCGTGGTCCAGATTAGACTTCTTTCTAATTTCAGATTATATTTCAAAATATATTGTGGACTTTACTACAGAACCCAGATTCTTTTTGGATCACTCAAGAATTTCACTAAAATTGAACATAAAACCCAATATCAAAAATAAAACTATGTTTAATAAGTGGACCTTAAATAATAACTTATTGTCAAATGAAGATATTTGCAAACAAGCGTCAGAAATCCTAAATGAAATGGTGAATAGTCTTGAATCATCAGACATTCCTTATGACATACAATGGGCTGCATGTAAAGCAAGATTAAGAGGTTTATTTATTAGTAAAGCTGCTTTTTCAAAAACAATACTTTAAGAAAGAGGAATTCTTAAAATCAAGAATTTCTTCGTTGGAAAATCATCTTAGTCTGAACTATGATGCTACTTTAGAAAAACAAATTTTTGATTGTCAGAAAGATTTAATTCTGCTTCACCAAAATAACCTCTCCTTAGCTGAACAAAAGCTACTTGCTTCATATTCAGAGTGGGGCCAGGTTCCATCTAAATTGTTAGCGAGAATTATTAAAGTTAACTTCAGAAATCCAAATATTACATCTTTATTCTATAATAACAGATTATATAATACTGATGAAGAGATTATTCAACTTTTCACCTCTCTTTACACTGAGTTATATTCAGGTTCTTCTAATTCTGTTAAAGATAATCACTCAAAACTCTTTTTAGACTTTTTGCAGTTCCCTAAACTTAATGATAATCAGCAAAAACTTTCTACCCCTATATCGGTACAAGAAATCTCGGATTCAATAGATAATCTTAAATTGGGTAAATCTCCGGGACCTGATGGTTTTACTCCAGAATTTTTTAAAACTTTCAAATTGGTAGTTCTTCCCTTTCTATTTAAAGTTTACAATCATATAAGAGTTAATGATATCTCAGATATTCATTGGAACACATCCAAAACCATTCTAATTCAAAAAATAATAAAGATAAATCTGACCCAGTAAATTATAGACCCATTTCTTTAATTAACGTGGATATTAAGATTCTGTCATCTATTCTGGCTAACAGATTGAAACGGATTTTACCCTCAATTATCTCATCAGATCAATCAGGTTTTATGTCTCAGAGACATGCTTGGGATAATACTCTATCTTTAGAGACTATAATTCATCTCATTAAGAAAAATCCAAACCCTATATATGCTTTGATTATAGATGCATCAAATGCCTTTGACAGAGTATGTTGGAACTTTCTATTTCAAACTATGTTATGTTTTAATATTCCCTTATTCTTTATAAATTTTTAAAAGTTTTATACAAGAATATGTTTACTAGACTATACATTAATGGTCAATTTTCTGCTCGATAAAGATCACTAAAGGAACAAGACAGGGTTGTCCATTGTCCCCTTTTCTTTTCAACATTTATTTAGAACCTTTGCTATTGTTTATTACTCAAAATACTTTTCATAACATCCCTAGAATTCTTAATACTAATATTCATTTCTCTGCTTTTGCGGATGATTTAATAATCTACTTTCAAACTCCATTATCTGATTACAGAAAAATAATGAATTCTATTGATTATTTTTCTTTGGTTTCCAACTATCTTTTAAATTCTACAAAAACTCATATTTTTCCCTTAAATCATTTAGCACACAAATCTTTTTTGTTTCCAGACGATCATTTTCAGTTTACTTATAATATAAAATATTTAGGAATCAATTTAGAACACAATAATACATCTTCCTTTCAAAATAATATTAATAAATTATGGAACTCTATATTGTCTGATATGGACAGATGGAAGCATCTAAACCTTTCATTTCTTTCAAGGGTGGCCATTATTAAAATGAATATTCTGCCTAAATTTCTTTACCAATTCTCATCATCTGATCAGATAATTTCAAAAATTTTTTTGAGTCTGTAAATAAAGCTTTGGCAAAATTCATATGGTTCCCTAAATCTGTTAGAATTTCCTATTCTAGATTGGCATTTTCGAAGGACAAGAGAGGTTTGGGTTTACCTAATCTTTATCTCTATTATTTGATTGTCTCATCCAATAAACTTCTTACTATCTCTAAATTCAATAACACTTCTTATCCAAATCACTCTTTATGGATAAAATTATGGTATAATTATGTCATTTCTAATAATTTAAATCCTGAAGCTATTCCCTTTATCTCTCTGGATAGTTTATTTATTAAAAATATATCTACAGTATTTAAACAAAAGATTAGAGATTTCCAAACCTTACTCAAAATGTGTAAACTAGAAAAGATCTTGCACCATGTTCAGCCAATTCATCTAAACCCAAATATATTATTGGACAATAAACTTTTGAACTTAACAAACTATCCTTTAAATAAAATCTAAAAGTAGGAGATGTTTTGAAATATCTTGACTTGCCTTTATCTGACTGGCGTAAGTTATTGAAAGTAAACTGGAATTACTCACCAATTCTTACACAACTAAGAGCAATAATTAAAAACAAATTTGTATCTCTGGTCCCCATAGACTCACAATTGAAAAACCTTAACACGATTATCAAAGTACTTTCATCATCTGATAAAATGCTCTCAAACTCATATAAATTAATTAATTCTTTAATGATGGACCACAACTGTCTTTTATCTAATGTTTGGTTGAATTATAATTCCCAATTGTCAGAATCTCAGAAAGTCCTGGCTATTAGACACACTAAGGAATTTATCCCTTTTAAAAATTAGCATACACACAATTAATGATTAATAATGATGCCTACTTTACCCCAATCAAATTAAACAAATTTAACCCAAATAAGTCCCCTTCGTGTTCATGCTGTTCTCATCCCCAAGCAGACCTCCTTCATATTCTATGGTATTGTCATTTTTCTCACAGATTGTGGACATCTTTGAAAGTCAGACTGCAGAAAATGGGATATCAAAATCCACGTTGACGTGGGAATTTGCTATTCTACATATTCCATTGATTCATCTTTCAAAAGTTGATATTCATGTTATCATTTTTATTTGCTCATTACTAAAACTTTATATAATACAAAATTGGATTGATCGTTCTAAATTAAAATGGGTTACTTTCCAGAAAATGGCTTTTAAATTTATTGATGCTCAAAGATACTTAGGTGGAAGTCCAAAAAAAAAAGCTATTAGAAAGGTTGTGTTAGAAAAGCTTCTAAACATATTAAATAGTTAATGTTAAATATTTTTTTTTTTCTTCTCTCAGGTTGCCTAACTTGTATATAGTGTACATATGGTATATGTTTTATTTCTAAATAACTTATCAAAATCTCATGAAGGTTGTTATCACTAGATGAATTGTTATATGTTCATTTATGCCTTCTTGTTATGTATAATCTTTTAATTGTCTTGCTATTTATATAATTAATAAAAAAATTTTGAGAAAAAAAAACATTTAGTCACATTAACTTTATGATAATAATTTTCAAAATGAAATGTTATATTTATACAAAACTAATTAATATCTTCCTCCAACCTTCTATATTCAATAGTCCCTCTCAGTTCTTAATAATTTAAAGCAAGATACTCTCACACAGTGTTCCTCCCAACTATGCTACAAATACACTAGTTTGCTAAAAAACATATTTCTTTATTTAACTGTTTACAATGGAGTGGCCAGCTGAAGTGACCAATCACAGGAAGTACCTCAGCACTTCACAAGCCATTGCTTACATAGATTAATGACATAGAAGTTGTCAAATACCAGAATAATTGGACTTCAGGTAAATTTGGAATGCAGAATATGACACAATTCCTGCATGTCTACCTGTCTAAGTTATTGAATAGTGTTATCAGAGCCTTGCAGATTCAGTGAACTCATTTTTGCTAGCACCATGATGTTGCATTTATTTATTTATTTGCCTAAATTTGTTTGTCAAGGTTGAGCACTTATCAAACAATGATCAATTACAGGTGCTCAGCCCAAATTAGAGTTAAAGATTGCTCCAGTTTTATAACCTTAAGAAAAAGATAACATTAACAGAGATGCATGCTGCGTTACTGCCTGTTATTCATTTAATCTAAGAAAGGCTTCTGATAACAATGTAGTTTGTTTCACAGCCTGTAAATTCAGCCATTAATGAAAATGTGTATATAGAAACAATGTGCATCTATTACATGATGCTAGACATAAAATCTACTTTTGGCAATAAAAGTTATTTTTCATGCTGACCTTTCTTTTGGAAATTTAGAAAAGGCAGAAAATCACCTATAGCTTCCCTGCAATTCTACAACAGTGTCATTACTGCATAAAATAACATGCTGTTGCCAGCATTGCCAGCTTTTTTTATAAAAATGGCAGTTAGCAATTTCACACTGGGGAAAAAATTATTTTGTCACAGCACTCAGAAAATATGGAATTATCTCTAATAGAAATCAGAAAGGCATCTAGCCTTGATAAGATAAGCTTGGGCTGTTGCATAATGGTTAAGGTGTTTGCCTTACACACTAAAAGTGCAAAGTTTGGTTCTCAAATGGGATAATTGGCTAGGCTTAAAATGGTCCACCAGGGTAGTTAGCCTAGTACTGATCTATGAACCTATACATAAGTTCAAAGCACTGATTAACAGCCTGTTTGGGGATAGTTTTTAGCATGTACTGGAAAACTCACGAAGGTTTCTGCAGATGCTCTGAGTATGATTCCCATTGAACAATGAAAATATATAGATATTGATGATATACACACACACACACACATATATATATATATATATATATATATATATATATATATATATATATATATATATATATATATATATATACATATATATATATATATATATATATATATATATATATATATATATATATACATATACATATATATATATATATATATATATAATATATATATATATATATATTTCAAAATGCCATTTTAACCTGAATTTTAGCCTACTTCCAAATGCTAAATTTTACCTTGTATATTTGCCACTCTTTGATTGACTGCCAGTAAGCAGCTGCCTCTCAGCCAATGGCCTCATTCACTTATCAACAGTGGACTTTAGGTTAGTTTGAAATGACATCATTAAAACAGCCATAGGGACGGACTGTGGTTTTCTACTTTTTGGCCGTAGCATCCCCCCAAGCATGCTTGGAAAAAAGCATGCAAAGGGCTGAACTCAAAGGATATTCACCCTCACTTACACAGGGGGCATTTCCATGTGTCAACCCATCCTATTAACCCTTATGCAGAGGATGTGGTTTCTCTGATCTCTTCTGAAGAAGCTGCACCTAACAGTTAGTATGCAAAATCATCCATATCCCACCTGCAAGGTGTTCCAATACCACTTCACTGCCTTGAATACACACTTTATTTAACATTTGTTAACTGGGAAAGTCCGACTTGGAACAAAAACAATTTTCAGTTAAGGCCCAGGGAGAAATGTTCCAGATGCATGTCTTTGAAATGAGGAAGGAAACTGGAGCACCCAGAGGAAACCCACATGAACACAGGGAGGACATGTAGACTCTGCACAGAAGGCACTTTAGCCAAAAATCGCACCAGAGAACATCTTGCCGTGAGGTGACAATGCTACTGCTGCACCACTGTACCATCCACTTGTTCTGTGCCTTGTGGATACTTTCAAGCCCATATCCAGAAAACACTTACAGGTATACTGTTTTATCGGATACATTTTCAGTTGTATTTTGAAGCTAATACGTTTGTTCACTTGTCAATATGGAGTTCAATCTGGCTTGTCCTCACTTGGAATACTCAAAACACTTCCTTGCTTATCAAAATAAACTCACTTGGTTCTTGTTTTTGTGGCTTATATGGTGTGTTTTGTGCAGGCACAAATCTGTTTTTCCACTCCTACTATCAGAGTCTTCAATTAAGCTAATTACAATGCTCTGCACTTATTTCTACAGTTTTAAAACATTGATATGGCATATCTGTTCTGGTCTGATCTTAGGTCTGTTTAATTCTGTAATTTATATTATTGAATATTTTCACTATTTCAAAAATTCTGTTATTTAGCCAAAAGTTATTTTCTGCTGATGAGGTCAATCTGATCTTAAAATGTGATCTTGAAATTTGATTTTTGTGATCCTTGCATTTCCATTATACAGCCATTCTGTAGCCAGGGCTCTTTCCGTGTGTTCTTCTATGATAGACAACATCATTTTAAGTTTATTGTATAATACTTCTAAATGGGATTTCCTTTTCTACCCACCTTTCTCTGGCAATATTTAACAGTCCACAAGGGTGTCATGATTTAACATCTCAAAAGGGCTGAACTCTGTTAAGGTTTGTAGCACTTCTCTAATGGAAAACGTCCATCTATCCATTCATCCATCACCCCCTTTTCCTATTTTTTGCACATGACTTCAGGGTGGCACATCAACAGTGACAATCATCTATAGCCAATGCTCACATAACTGGGTGGCAGGTATTAATGTGTCCCAGTTTTCACCACTTAGTCAATATTTTTTCTCAGTATGATTTCCATGTTTGATTAAAACAGTCCTCTTATCCATCTGTATGGATATAGTGCATTGCTTTTTTTTAATTGTGATCTTAAAGCACTGAAACATTTGATGCATTGTTCTGGGTATAAATAGAGAGCCCTAGTCAGTAATTATTTCCTTAGGTATCTCAAATGGGGGAAACTAACAAGATTATCTTCCTAGCTATAGAGTTAGTAGTTTTCTCATGGAGGGGGTGTCCATATCTGGATGCTTAACTGCACAATTCAAAGAAATCAATGTTTTTGTAACTCATTGTCAGATGTTATTAATGCCACAACTAAATCCATATAATGTACTGAAATGACATAGTTACAGTAGGAAGTGGTCAAAGGGACAAAGGAACAATATTAGGCAAGCTATCACAGGGACCATAAGAGGCCTAGCCATATGCACCTTTAAACAGACAGAAAAGTTTCTGCTCCCTTTATGAGTGCTTAGTTTTGCCCACTTCTCAAACCAAGCAGGGCTGTACATGATAACTGAAATAAATTTATGTCTGTCAAGCCAATTATTGAGACAAGTTTAAAAGCAAAGTAGTACTTTTCATGACCTGTAGTAGTTCCATAGGCTGGAAATTTTTGAGACATAAACCTATCCCTACAATGAGTTTTGTATATATATCGATGTAAATCTAGGTCCCTAGTATAGTTTTTTTTTATAGCCACTGGTTTTGCAAATAAATAGGAGGTCAAATAGAATTGGGTCTTCATGGTTTTAAAAGAGTGATGTGGGTCAACTTGGAGCAGTTGATAGCTAATGAATATAAGCAAGTCTGTGTTAATCTATCAGGATAGTTAAACAGTTTAAGACTTTTAAGTTTTTAACTTTTTTTTGCTGGGGTGTTTCTAGTTGAGCAATATGCTAGGATTTGTACATACTAAAGGGGACAATATATTTGATGATGGGTATGATAAGGGATGACTTCTCTTGATCATGAAGATATTCCCTTAGAAATTAATTAAACCAGATAAAAGGATATCCTAACTGTTGGAAACATGATTATCAAATGAGAGAGAGAGAGAGAGAGAGAGAGTTTTATTTTTTATTTATTTTATTTATCTTTTGTTGACATGGTTAGTCCCACTTGGATTGAAGCCTCTACTCAGGAGAGACCTGTTGTGGTATTTATACTACAAGGGAAATATTGGCCAGGGCACCAATGAATTCCTCCTACTCTTTGTTGATGTGAGTAGGATCCATTTTGAAAGAGAACTTCTTGTTTCCATTCTAGGCACAGAGGTGTGCTGGAGAAACAGGTAGGCAGACAGAGAGAGAAGGAGATGTTAGAGCGATGGAAGAAATGGAGGAGAAAGTAAATGCTGAGACTGGAGAATGTGTGCAGGATTCTGAGGTAATGTTTCAAAGAAACATGTGATGTATATGAGTCAGCAAATGATGTTGGTGCAGAGTGATCAAGTAAATGAAGGTGATGATTCCTGGGGGACATTATGGAGAAAATACAAAAGGAGGATGTCGAAACAATCTTGAAGAATAGTGGTGAGATGGAAATGAAAACTTCTGGAGAGAAACTAAAAGAATGCAAAACTGGAGTACCAGAAAAGAAAGCAGAATAAAATGAAAAACAGAAGTATGTGGTAAGGATTCAAAGTAAAGAAGACAAAGAAATGGACAGGTACAAAGTGTGGGACAATTTAATATATCCTTTGGTTGTAAAAGCACATGAGGTATGAGCATTTATTCTCTTAAGAAAAAAACATTCTGTGACATTATGTGTGAGACTGTTTTCAATGGAAAATCTTCTTGGACAATATGACAAAAAGACAGGGGTGGTTTAATAAAGCCTACATGGACTTATTTGCCATGTAGGCATAGTGGCACAGTGCTTGCATGGAAGTAAGCAGATGTGCAATTCAGTAAACAGAGCTGAGGGGCGTGCACGAGCATGTGAAAGCAGAAGTGCCTGTGGCATGCAAATCACCTCACAACCAAGTGAAATGCATGCATTATGAAGCAGGTAGAGCAATCCAAAAAGCAGATGGACAGTCATAAAGACCCCGTGTTGATGTCTGTAATGTAGATGGAAAAATTATGTGTACAGGATGTAAAAATGACACCAGGGGCTGTAAATGTGTAGTTACAGTGGCAAAAATAGTATAGAAAATACAGATATGTGCAAAAGTAACTACTGTGTGTACAAAACTGTATGGAAAATAATATAAAATTACTGTATTTTTTAGTACCCTGGATATGTTTGCAAGGAGCTCTGCAGTGCACAAACATGCCCTTATAAAAAAAAATATATATATTGTAAAAAACAAAATTTGTGAGTATGTAATAGTAATGCATCATAGGACCCTGCATGGGGTATGTAAAATGTAGGACTGCTGTGATTGCTAATGAGGCAGGGCCTGAAACCATGTTGTTAGGAGGTACTGTGCACGGATCTGTATGCAAATGAGCTGAGGTTACTAAATTTTACAAATGGGTATCTATGTCCACAAATCCCATCCATGTAGGCACAGAACCATGTTGGTGTCCACAGAAGAGGTAGCTGACATCAAAAGGGGGTTGTGTCCACAAACTTTTAAGCTCATCAGAGCTCAGCAGTGCCTGTTTGCTTGGTATGCCACTGTGCTCAGCACAGGGGTATGTCTGGTGACAGCTAAGCTATGGTTTACCTTATGGGTGTGTGTTTCAGTGGATGTGAGCATGTTTGCATGGTGCACAGCCATGTTGAGCATGACATTCCATAGGGGCATGTCTGCTCACTGTTAAGACTTATTTATCTGTGTGGAACAGGTTTACGCAGTATGCTGCAGTGCTCAGCAAGGAAGGCTGAAAATTGGCTGAGAAAGCCTATGATATATTAATTACTGTCAAGCCCTGTTTCACTTAAACTAGGGTCATTAAACCCTTTAACAATGTACTTGGCAGGTGGAATGCATGATAGCCAACCAATAACAAAGGCTACACCTACAGCAGAGCACTACAAAGTATGCATACACCCTACAATCTGATTTTCCCCCCATACTTTGCACCATTGGAGTACAGGCTTGGGAATTTTAACCTAGAGAATGCTAGGGGCTGCTGCAGGTCTGCTACATCTGTATGTGCTAGATGCTGAGGTCAATGCAGCTGCTGCTGATGCTGATCATAGGCCTAGACTAAGAAGGAGAAGAGTGTTCAGCACCAGGGTAACCTACCAGGAGCTACATGAGCTGGAGACTGTAGAGCACTACAAGATGGACAGGGACATACTAAAACAACTCACTGAGCTCTGCCAACCTCAACTCACACCCAGATCCAACAGAGGGAACCAATCTTAATGGAAACAAAGATATGTGTAACCCTTAGGATACTAGCTACAGGTATTTTCTAAAGACCAATTGCGGACATGATGGGGATCTCACAGGCATCTGCTTCCAGGGTATTCCTCCAGTTCCTGGATGCTATGCTACCACATGCCAGTGAGTACATTTATTTTCCCTACAACCTTGAGGAGAGGGCCAGAAGTATGGAACATTTCTACCATGTAGCACATTACCCTGAGGTACTGGGTGCCATAGATTGCACTCATGTACACATCAAGACACCACCCGGTGAAGAGGGTAGAATCTATGTCAACCACAAGGGGTACCAGTCCATCAAATGCCAGGTCATGCGCAATGGCCAGGGCATCATCATGAATGTGTGTACTGGCAGCCCTGGCAGTTATCAAAGCTCTCATATCTGGAAAGCATCACAGCTGCTCCATATGTTTGCTAGGAGGGACATTCCATGTGGACATTTATTTGGGGATAATGGCTTCACACTGTAACCATGGACGATGACACCCATCAGAAATTCATACCCACCCACCAAAGAATGCCATAATGAGGCACAGATACAAACAAGGAATATCACAGAGCATGTGTTTGGGCTGTTGAAGTCACAGTTCCAGTGCCTCAATATATCTTGCGGAGCCTTGCAGTACTCTCCAGCCGCATGTGCACAGATAATAACAGTATGTGCCATGCTACACAATTTGATCCTGCAGAAACAGCTGTAGTAAGATCAGCAAATAAAAGAGATGAACAACCCTCCACCAGTGTCTAGGTCACCACAGCTGCACCCACAGGAGGACTTAGAGGAGGAGGCCCCTGTGACTATCCCTGTAGGCAGACATAAGTGTGCCCAATATGCCATGGCCTTGGCCAAGAGACACTGCATAGCAGATGAACTGACAACCTAGGGCCATAGGAACTGAAACCTTACTCCGACTTACATACATATTAGTAAAAATGATACTAGCCAGTCCACACAACCTGTACCTCACAATGTATTGGCTGTGGACTGTGTGCATCAGACAGAGTCAGCCCCAAACTACAGGTAGGTCAACTGCTGCATTCACAAGGTAAGTCACTCTCCTGTATACCACTTGTAAGGGGTACTACAATATGGTAGCATATGTATGGACTTGCCGCATGTATGCAAGGGAATATAGTGGGATATTATATATAGTGTGCTACTGGGCTACTTGCAAAGATCTATAGTGAGTTACTGGACTACTTGTACAGATCTAACAGACAGTTGGGACAACAAGTACTCTGTTCACTACTATGTGCCCCATAATAGCCACTACGCCACATGGCTGGAAACTCCACAAAAGTATTCCAGGGACATGCCAAACAGTGAGGTCACAGGACAGTCGCATGACTGTCTATGCCACCAGAGCATAGGCTGGTTGTCTCCCACCCCAAACACATCAGTGTCCCCATACAACTATTGTAACAGTAAGTCTACAATGATATACCAGCAGACCTGGCAATTCCTCTATCTTGTTAATAGTGTGCAGAAGGAAACCTCTCTGTCTGGTGGCTAGTGTGGCTCACTGGGCCAGAGACAGTAGCATGTGTAACAGTGCTGATGGTTCGAATCTGGCAGCATCCAACATCTTTTGCATATGAGATTCTCATATAGTGGTAGTCCCACAGCCTGTCATAATCCCTCAATCTGTTACTGCAAGAAAACTGGACAAAGCCAGAGTGAATGAGGGCACAAAGGGCCATACCTACAGACAGACATTATACATGCTCTGAGTAACCTAGGAGGTGGCTAGTATAAGAGCAGGCTGCAACAGGTCAGATTAGCTGCAGGATGTAAAGGCCATCACTTAAATGTGTCAGTAGGTACAGTAATACAGTGACCACTGTTTACAGTATAGCACTGGGAAACCACAAATGTATGAGGAACTCAGCAGACATATGGGGCGAAATGCTGGACATTCTGCAAAAACATGTACAGGGTCAAGTATACAGACTGTCACCCTGTATGTGATGTTTCACCATCTACCCCAGTCACATCATACCTCTCAACCTCTTAGAGCAGAAAATCTGGTTAAATAAAGTAAATAAAAGTGGGATGAAGGCCTACAAATTGGGATGGGTTTTAAATATTTGCTCCTGCAAACATAGAATGTTAATAGAATAACAGGCCCTACATTTGCATGACTATCCTCATGTGCATGGAGTCTGAAACTCAAATGTCTATCATTATTTATTTACTTCAATCTTCACTGATTTGCCACCAATTTGTTAGAAAACCACAATGTTATGTGAAATGGGCAAAAATATGAGGCAAAAGTGTGGACAGTCTGTGAAGCTCTGTACTGTTCTGAAGTTTGAGTCACATATTAAGGTTAGGAAACAGTCGGGGAATACCTTGGACAATATCAGAGAACTACAGTACTGTGGTAACAGGGGCAGCAGCCAATGGCCTGCAGCACACAATAATTCCAGATAGGAGTACAGGTAGCTCTGGCCTGGTGTCACCTTGTAAGTACTGACAATCACACTGGGCATGCTCCTACACCTAGCTAACTTGAGCACAAGTCTGTTGCATCTACCGCTCAAAGACCTGCTATGTGGAAATGTGTCTGTGCTTACATATAACTACATATACATATCTATCCCTATCACCCTCGTTCTTGATTAGTGTCTCTATCAGTATGTGGCACACACACACACACACACACACACACACATATATATATATATATATATATATATATATATATATATATATATATATATAGGTTTACTACTGAAATGTCGAACGGCACTGTACTATAGTCGAACATGGAAGTTCGAAAATAGTAATGTCGACGTCAAAAAAACAATCTAGGAATGGTTTTAACATGGGTCGAGGTAGGTGTTCAGTATTATTCAGAACTACAAACATCTCCCCTACCTCGACCCATGTTTAAACACAGTCCTAGATTTTTTTTTGTCATCGACTTTACTATTTTTGAACTTCCGTGTTCGACTATAGTACAGTCGATGTAGTGCCGTTCGACATTTCAATAGTAAACCATATATATATATATATATATATATATATATATATATATATATATATAAAATAACAAGATGTATATATAGCTATATAAAGTACAGTGATACATACACTCCCCACATACTTCTACATAACACATTTGCATTACTTACTCACACAACTACATTTAAGGAGACAACCCTGTTATAGACATTTATATAGGTATGGGTGGGGGTGTACAAATGTCGCCACATACCCCTGACTGCTGTGGTTATCTGCATGTACACATCACAACAGCTGTCTGATGTCACCAGATGAAGGATGCAACAGTACATGATACACTCAGCCACAAACCCCTGTGCCTGTGGACATTCACCCTGTAGACAGACATAGGTATGCATGTGGTGTAATATACAATGGGAGCAACATGTGATTGGACAGGCCATATTGTTCCTAGCCACATGCCTGCCTATCAAACTGCAAGCAGCCACACATGACCAGAATGGTAAGTGTACACATATAGCAGGGATACTACCCGGTATCCCACCTGTAGTACACTAGATACAATAACAGTACCCAGCAGTATCACTCTGCAGGCCACACATGGTGTCTAACATAGTACCAATTTGTGTACTCCACAAGTACTGTACTTGCATCCACATATACAACAGATATAACCTGTGGCACATGTGATAGGTACTGTGAACTGTAGTGTGTAATACTAGATATGTAGGAGGTCTAATCTCACATTCTCCAACACTCTGTGTGTGTATCAATATATCACCTCACAGCACTATTGACATGCCAATATGGGCTGTTTGTGTGCAATTGTATGCATTTTATGGCCATGTGACTGGCTGCTGGCCTCTAAATTCCCTCCTCTACAAGGCCTGCAGTTGTCATCCACCTTAACAGCACTGGTTGACAATCTAACAACAGATAAACTCTGTGGTGCATGTGATAAATACTACAAGCTGTAGTGTGTACAACTAGATAGGTAGAAGTACTAATCTTACATTATCCAACTGTGTGTGTGTAAATATATCTCCATACAGCACTTTAGACAAGCTCTCATGGGCTATCTCTTGTGCAATGGTTATGCATTTTATGCCCACCGTCTAGCTGCTAGCCTCAGCATTGGCCTCCTTTACAAGGCCTACTGATGTCATCAACCTGAAGGGCACTGGTTGTCAATGTGATATCAGTTAAACAGCATGACACATGTGGTAAGTTTTGTATGCTATAATGTGTAATACTAGGTAAGAAGGGGTTCTAATCTTACAACATTCAACGTGTGTGTGTGTGTGTGTGTGTGTGTGTGTGTGTGTGTGTGTGTGTGTGTGTGTGTGTGTGTGTGTGTGTGTGTGTGTGTGTGTGTGTGTGTGTGTGTGTGTGTGTGTGTGTGTGTGTGTGTGTGTGTGCATGCGCATGCACATCTGTGGATGAATATATCCCCATGCAGCACTGCTAACAAGCCCATATGGGCTAACTCTGTGCAGTGGTTATGCACTTTATGTCTACTGACTAGCTCCTGGCCTCAACATTGGCCTCTATTGCAAGGCCTGCTGATGTCATTCACCGTAAGAGCACTGGCTGACAGTGTAATATCAGATAAACAGCATGGCACATGCAATAAGTTCTGTGAGCTGTAGTGTGTAATACAAAATAGGTAAGGGTTCTAATCTCACAGTGTCCAACGTGTGTGTGAGTGTGTGTGTGTGTGTGTGTGTGTGTGTGTGTGTGTGTGTGTGTGTGTGTCTGTGTCTGTGTGTGTGTGTAAATATGTCCAATTACAGCACTACAGACATGCCCATGTGGCCTACCCATGTGCATTGATTATGTATTTTATGGCCCTGTTACTAGCCATTGGCCATAAATTTCCATCCTCTACATAAGCATAATGAATGTCCACCACCGTCTAGAGTTGTACGTACAGAATATCCAGGTGACATGTATCAAGGGTAGTAAAGCATTTCACAGGGTATGAACGCATGATGATGCTGACTGTCCCAATTGTCCCTGACACACTGTTTTACACATATGCATCTAGGGAGCCATGCACATATACTGGCATAATTAGCTGACATCATATCTCTGCTATGCTGCCTTGTCATCCTGTGCTGCTGTATTGATGCCATGTGTCCATAGTTGAACCACTCAGATTCCTGTGACAAAAACATACGAAGGTCTGTAGCACATCTTTCATTCTGTAACACTACTGCTAGTTTATCATCAGGCAACAAAGATACACAACATTTGATGTGTAATCCTGACAAATGCCAGCATACAGTACCTGCCATGACCCACAAGAACTGCCATGGCATGACACTACTGCACTCCACAAACACATGTAAAGTTATATAGTCACCCTGTGCATCAGGCAAATATATATATATATATATATATATATATATATATATATATATATGCAGGTCGCACCATCAATGGCATGGATGGCAGATGGCAGGGATGTGGCACAAGTATCATCACATGCACAGGGTGTGGTGTGGTGGTGCCAGAGGCCTAGGCTGCACCAAAGAATTGACAGCATGTTTGTGAGTCAGGAAGGGGTGCTGCTTACATGGGCTATGGGAAGGTGCTGTGTGTATCTGTAGGTGACCTCCATGTGACAGCAGTGCTGGAGTGTGTGTGTATACACAGTCAAGCCCAGTACTAACCCTACACATGTGTATGATGGACAGCTGTGGACCATACATGGCAGAGTGGATAGTTAATCTCTGACCACAATCACAGGAACTGGCTTCACCAGGAGTAACACGGGTAGCACCATGTCCTAGGTCAGATGCATTGCTAGTACCTGATGGTGACTGCTATCTGTTGGGCCTGTGTCCCCCATGGGACTACTCAGGTCCATGTGCTCATGGCTTGCCATGTCATGATGTGGACATCTCACATCCTTCTGTAGTGCTGGAGGCACCGCCACTACAGGAGCATGAGTGTACATGGCCACATGGACTTCCAGCACATGGTGTTGCTGGCCTACATCCACTTGTCTGACACTCAAGTCCAACCACATGATCCAGCACAGACACCTTGCACTCAAAAAAAGACACTGTCCAGCCTACCATCTGTCCACTACATCACTGAAAAGTTCCAGAGTGTCACCAATGTGATGGAAGCAGTCACAGATGTCAGACTGTGCTGCATCCATTACCCAAAGCATCTGTCTGGTGTTGCATTCAGGTCATGCCTGTGCACCCATGACAGCCCAAAACATGCAGCAAGTGACCCATGATGTGACCCTGCAACAGGAGGTGAATGGCAGCAGTCCTTCTTTGAGCACCCCTTTCAATCTGCTTGTGTGGGACCTCACCACCTCTGTGGCTATGGCCAGTGTCTACTCTCACTGATGCCATACTCCTGCACTATGTTGCCACCCTCTGACTGTCCAATATCTGGGCCTCTTGTGACAAGGTATCTGTGGGCATACTGACTGTGTGTGGGGACACTGGGGCCAGAAGAGGAATGTCAACCTCTGGGACAGATTCAGTCACAGACAACCCCATCTGTGCCTCACTATGGCCGACATCATCATCAGACTCCAATGAGACAGTGACATCAGGTTGTGAGGGGGACAGACTCCAACCCCCCTGTTCACCTGTGTGAAGCAAGACAAAAGCAGTACATTAACAGCTGCACTATTATGTATAGTAATCCATACAGACTCCTACAGATGAGGATCCAGAACTCCATTGCATGTCCCACATCTTCTCATCTCTGATCCCATGCACAACACACAAACTCACAGCACCATACACAGACAACCCAGGCCCTGTATAGCATGCACATCACCTACATACGGGTAACATTGCCAGTACAATACACTTGTGAGGTATGCAAAATGGCAGTGTATGTGAGAGAACTACACATAAAACCCAGTACACATATCTTGATAATGATATGCCAATTGTAGTAGTACTGTCTCAGGTACGTACCTTCTCCCTATTGTGTTTGAATGGGCATCTTGGAGTAATTACTTCATATACAGCAGACTATGTAGTTGTTCATAACTAAAAGTTCAAATATGTTAATGTTCTTGAAAGTACATACCTGTTATTCCCTAGGCTATGCACTGTAGTTAACTGCTCCGAAATGGAACATACAACTATTCTACTCTGGCTAAGCACAACAGTTCTGCATAAGGCAAAATGGCAACACTTAACTTTAACAGGGTATATATGATCTGTAAAACAACAGCATCACACTTACCAGGTACCAGACACCTGATGGATCTATGAAAATGTGAGGAAGAGGTATTGTCAGCAACACCAAATGTTGCAGTGTTACAAGGTAATATGTGCATATATCCACATGTACAGTAGTTAATGTGATACTGGCTATATTGCTGACATTCTGAGTATGTGTGCATGACTTTGGGTAAAAGCCAACCCCCCCAATACAGATATACCTGACACCCATGTATTGGTCTGTAGACTCTTCCACAATGACTGCTAATGCATTATACTGATGAAAACAGAAAACTGACATGGACACTCCTCTAATGTGAATGCTGTGGCACCCACCTCCAGGATGTATGGTGTCATGGATGCCTGGGAGCTGTTGGCTGATCCTAGGTTCACCAGGAATTCTTCTGTGGTTGAGAGTGGTCATTCTGTTGCCGGGCCTCCACCAGTGACAACACGGTCCCTGGCAACAGCAGCTTCCCTTTGATGTGTGGCATTGACCATGTCTGTGGATCAGTGTCAGACCTGCTTGTAGATCCTGTCCTGTTGCCCAATATGATTAACAGCCCTTACTAGGTTGACCCACAATGCTGCTCACTGTTCAGATTGTGGAAACCCCTTGAAAGCAGGATGTGATGACTGAGTTTCAGGGCATCTAGTATAGCGTAATTCTCTGCAGATAAAAATGGAGAATGTCTCCATTGGTACATCATTCCTGCAAGACAAAAAGAGGCAAACATATTACAGGATCAGATACATGGATGTCCATTATGTACAAACTCTACGCACCCATAATGGCCTGCACTATCCACTGCTCCCTCACACGTCATACCCCAAAGTTTGACAACACATTACATGTGTGGCTATCACCAAGATAGTAGCAATACTGGGTAATCTCCCTGTGTGCCATGACAGATTCTGCTGCACATCTCTACACCCATCACTGTAGTGTACTGTGGTGTGTGTCTCTATGGGCATATCCCCACTAATATGTCACATGGCCACTGTCAGACAAATAGCAGTGTGGTATAACAACAACTATAGAGCAACAGTCCAGCAACATCAGTGTGCCACAATGACAGACAGCAATGCAAACCTGCTGTAGTATATGTTCCCTGTAGGCAACATACCTCTCAACTATGTAAATGTTTGCAGAATGTCACCATGTTTGCCTCATAAATGTGGCCCTTTTTGTACAAATCTGTGGATTTCTGACAAATGGTTGTCCAGTCATTGATGGCTGCTGTCAGAACATTAAAATAGAATCTGTCACCCATCAGACCCCTTGGAAAACATTTATGCTACAGAAATATCTGTTAGTCTATTCACATTCTTACTTTGTATGGCCAATGTGTATACTCTGTCTCTGAGTTTGGGCTTTTATCCCCCCATTAAATATGGCTTTGTCTTGATTTCTTACTGTAGGACGTTGAGAGGTATGTTAGCCAGAGTCAACCAGAGAGGAACGGATGTCCATGAAACAGGAACTTAGCCAGAGTACATCAGGGACATTCACGGACACTTTTACAATGTTAGTACTATTTATGTGTGACACTGACAGACTAAGTGGAGAGGAATTACAGTACATCATTTGATGTTACAGCAGTGTACACCCTTACTTAGCACCACTATGTCTTACATGTAATACACTATCGTTACTACAACAGACGACTGTTGTAGGAGGGATGGACAGGGGCAGAGCAGAGATGTGATTCAAAGCAGGGACAGTTGAGAGGCATGCCTGTAGGTGTTGGACTGCAGAGTATCACTGACATACCTGGCAGAGTGATGTTTTCCTTTCATCTGCAATTGCCTTGCACATGAGCTGTCTGTGTGAGTAAAACCACATACAGACCTTTTCCCCATAAGCAATTACCTTGCTGTTACACCAGTCTGTGGCTCTGAATTGCTAATTGCATCCAAAACAGCTGAATTGCACTATCGTTAGCCAATGACATGGCACCACAGTGCAATATAAAAAGCCTTCATGTAGGCCGTGGTCCCTTTCTTAGTTTTTGAGCTGGACATTACTGAGATGTGGAGACTACAGCATTGCAGAGGGTAAGTACAAATATTGTCCACTGTAGAGATGTAAGAAGTATATCCACAGTTTTGCCTCATATGTTTGGTCTGTGTCCCATGTCAGTGTGGTCATCTGGCAGTTCACTGGTAAACATTGTGGGTTGGGATCAGAAAGGGGAGAGAGACATGTGAGCATCACAGATCATACCCACAAGAATATGGATGCTAATGCAGTAGCTGCTATTCTATCAACTTACTATCTTTGTAAGGGCAAACTGTGAAACGTGCCTATCTCTGGGTCTTTTCCCCTCTTTATGTATGGCTGTGCCCAGATCCCTTGTTATAGGGGGTTTGTTGATATGGTCGGTCTGTAGCAGCTACCTTAACATACAGTCATGTATGCTCTAGGCTGCAGGGACACATAGCTGGGAGTATGAACACTTTGGAGGCCAGCAAGCTGTACATCTAACTGTGGCTGCTGTGGTAGCCCTGTCATTACAGCAGAGCCATGGTAAGGGTACCTTTTACAGTCCAATTGAGGTATGTGCTTAAGGTACATCTGTTATGCAACAGTGCCAATAACAGAGTAGTATGTGACATATAGTTAGGCTATACAAATATGTGCAGTGTGTCCCAACCTGCAGACCTTTGAGTTGCAAAACTGAGTAGTAGATAATTCCATAGCAGTAACCTATGGGGATTAAAATTGCATGACTCAGTCATTATTGTTCACAACAATGCAACTGAAGTGCAACACACTGGATTCATTTCCAGGACTGTGTGTGGTAAAATGCTCTGTATGCAAGGCATTTAACAGACTGAGCTACTGAGTCATTGCTGTAGCAGGTGTATTTGCCATATATATGTGCAGGCATACAGGCTGTGACACACGTTGCCTGCATCCATCAGTATGTGCATGGCTCTCAAATACAGTTGTTCTGCAGCAGGGCCCCATTTGGACATATATTTTGTGCCATTGATGCCTTAGCAGGCATGTTTAAAGATGTTGCAGGTAAAAGTGAACATTTACATGTAATTCTAGGCCTCACATACTGCCATTATTATTTATTTGGCTGTCTACTGGCGTATTTTTGCATCAGAATCCCAGGTGCACTCCCATTTTCTACATTAGGATTGATTTCACTCTGTTAGTGGCAATCAATGTGTATTGCTGGAAACAGGTCTCATAATTAAGATTTGTGTGGCCTAGTGGGTTACTGCAGTAAGCTGTAGTCAACAGTAGCCCTGGTTTGAAATGTGGCAGCATTGCTTATTTTATACATGTGCCTAACACTGTGAGAAACACATAAGATCATTAAGGCACATTAAAGCTCATTTAAGCAGATTTGCATGTTGTGGCACTTTGCTTAGCTCCATGCAAACCCGCACTAAAAATTTAAAAAGAAAAGAAAAAGGGGGTGATAGGGCAGTGGTGAAATGGGGGGCAAGCATGGGGAAAAACACAGTGGGAGGTAGGTAGGATGTGAAGGAAATGTATAGGAAAGAACCATAGCTTTCTTTTTCTTCTACAGCAACAGCTGTGCATTTTGACAGTTTTGTGGATGAATTTGGACTCTCAAACCCCAAAGAGCAGGGTGAGGACAACATAAATGTGTTGATAAGCCAGTTGGACCTAATTACTTGTGTCCAGTGGACATGTGTGCAAAATGGAGAGCCATGTATGGGGCGATTTTTTTTTTTTTTTTTTTTGTGGGACAGGTGTCCATTTTTTTTTTTTTTTTTTTTTTTTTTTTTTTTTTAATAAGGCGAGAGTGGAATGTTGGGAACAGAATATAGGTATGCATGGGGATGTAAGTTGAGTATGAGATAAGGCAATTGCAAGCAGACAAGACAGCAGAGAAGGGAGGTGTGTGACACATGATGGGAGTAAACACCTTGAATGAGGAGGGTGTTGTGGAATCCGAAGTGCATGTGTCTCCAGACAGCAGCAGCATGACCGATATTCCCACCCATGGGCAGTCAACACTGCTCCTTCCCTGTCCCAAAGGTGGCTGTCCTGGAGGCTGGGCACCAGAGCATGCCCAGCCCACCAGGTTGTCTAGTCTGCCCTCAATCCAGTGCAGGCAAAGTTCATAGTGCCTATAAGCAATCCTGCACACCATGGCCAGTAGTTGATCCTGGGTGACTACTACCCCTCTGACACCATTCCCGGGGGGGGGTAGGTTCCATCCCCTGAGACAGTTCCACCCAAAGGTTAGTTATGAACAAATCCATTGTTAGTAATAACAGCATACCAGAACATTGGAAGTAACCCCATTACATTCCAATGCATATTATGTGAAACACAGCAATAAGTAACAGAACAGTCAGTGTATTAAGAGCATGTTAGTAACAGTTATGGCATAAGGCCAACAGAATATGTAACTCAACAAAATATGTTAATATGCAACCATTGTAATACATAACAATAATAAAAGACATGCTACAAAATAAAGTTTATGGAACAACATATGTTAATAGAAAACCATAACCAATGTATACCAATAACAAATATATGAAGATAAGGCAGTGGGGAGAGAGAGAAATACAGTCCATTAATACCATTATAGGCTATATAGTTGACAACAGTACTGCTATTTAATCTACGTGTCTATCATTTCTTTATGTGTAAAAGTGCCCTGTAGCTGTCTTAGCACATACATACCTCTCAATCTATCCGCATGGGACAGTATGGGCCAAGGAGTAACAACTGCAGGTACACAACTACACAGAACAGTTGCACATCAGGTGTACTTATATTGCTACCAATGTACACTGTGGGCTGATGTAGTGTTACTTTGCTAATTACATAATCCTGTCCATGATGCATCTGTGATCAAGGGATTATGCAACAGTAATTACATTCCATGACAACATGACACTTGAGAGACATGTATGTTTAGAGTACAGAGGATAAACAACTAGCATGCCTTGCTTGGCAGGTATGAGGATATAACATAATATCAGTGAATGCAGAGGACATTTGCATCAAATGTATTAATTGACAGCAGCAGCCTTTAACAGATACTCCTGGCATGTGGCCATACCAAAGTTTACACATTTTATTTCTTTTATTTTATGTTATTATTATTATTATTATTATTTCATTTATTTTATGATGTATTTTCACATTCCTGGTAATGATTGTAACAGTATGTGACATCTAAAGACATAATAATTTACTCATAATATGGGATATCTCAACCATTTACCTGTAGTTCCTGTGGAGAGAATATCTGTAAACAATATGTGACTGATACTGTAATATTTAGATCTACATAGCACTGGATTTGAACCCTGGTCTATGTGTGGCAAAAATGCACTTCAGCATTTATCAAACTGAGCAAATGCTGATTACTGACTGACTGATATTTGCCTAGAGCTCACATGGCACCAAAATATGACCTGGTAATAGTGCTACAGTTGTATACTTGACTGCAGTGACAGGTGAACACACATGCATAACATTCAAGCATGACAGAGATACTAGTAAACAATACATTATTACATAGAATACAGGTGTACACAATACATTGTTAGTGTGTTGACATATCTGTTAAGTCAACAAACAATATCTGATTATGGGTTATTATTTGCAGTCTGCAACTAGTACACTGTTATACCTGACTGCAGCACCATATCTCATGGCCTGTATACTTGTAGCTGACATGCAATGGTGAAAACAAGTCAATCCTAATGTACACAATTTACCTTTGTGTTATTGCTATCGGTCCATGTGTTGTTGTAGACCAGTTGTCATAATTCATTTCTTACTAAACAACTTCAAACCTACACTTATTGCACAACAGACTTTGTTAGATAAACCTTCACGCAGGTACTAATATCATGTCATGTTTTATTGCAGAACAGTTATAATAATTGATTTCTTGCAAAACAGCCTTACTTCCAAAG
Organism: Protopterus annectens; assembly: GCF_019279795.1. Taxonomy (NCBI): domain Eukaryota; kingdom Metazoa; phylum Chordata; order Ceratodontiformes; family Protopteridae; genus Protopterus; species Protopterus annectens. The sequence continues at coordinate 174,960,231 of NC_056744.1, forward strand.
TCATTGCACAACATACTTTATTAAAGATCCCTTCAATCAGTTACTGGTATAATTTCACATTTTTATTGCACAACAGGTGTCATTATGCAGGTGTTGCAATGCAGCTGTAATTCCACAGTTATTGCACTACAAACTTTATTACATATACTTTATTATGGTTAATGCTTTAGTCATCCCTGCTTATGGCACTACAGTTGGCAGTATACACTTCTTGCAGTATAGGCATAAGTCCACTTTCATTGCAATACAATCTTTACTTTATATACCTATTCACAGTTAATACTTTATTCGTTCTTGTTTATTTGGCTATAGATAACAAAATACAGCTGTACTCATTATACTCATGGTGCACCTTGGCATGTGCATCGATGTTGCAAGACTTCTCCTCTGCAGCAACTGGGAGAAAAGCACACCATTATGCATACTAATTTAGCAGACTTTCAAGATTAGATATTGGTGAAACACAACTAATAGTACTTACATACATTTGGGGCATTCTCTGCCCGGAATTCTTTGAGCCAGGTGTCCAAGAGAGCCCCTTTCCATCTTTTCAGGTCATTATGGTGGTGATGACACTGCTCACCTGTGTGGGGGATAACAGTTACACTGGTGAGGTCCCTTGCCAGCCAGTACCAGGCTTCTGTCTTGCACTCTGAGCCCTGGTAACCTCCTTGCATCAGCCAGCACTCATGGCTTTTGACAAGCAGTCTAACCATGACCCTGGAGTCCTGAATGCTCCAATGCTGCACCAGAAAGTGTGAACCCTCTCTAATGCCTGCCATTTTATCCTTCAGAGACAGAACTCCAATAGATTATGCTGTATTCCCACCTATTTATAGCCTGTTTTCCTGCCCATACACACCATTGAGCAATATTTAAAAATGTGTCATGTTGCTTAGCATCACACAAACCAGCATGGTTGAGCTAAGCAGCGCAAAACCTGAAATACATCAAATGCTTGGCAATGTTTAGCAGTGCACAATCCAGCCAAGTGGTGCCAATCAGTGTATAAACATTATTAGCTGTTATTTTGTTTATGCAGTGGTTAGCAGGTCTTAGCAGAGCTTAGCTGAGAACAGCAGGCCAGTATTTAAATACAATTTGCTTAATTTCTATTCCAAACAAAAATGCTAACTTGCTTTTCTATGCATTCAAATTATGCACCTACTGTACATGAGGCCATAACTCAACCATTTAGCTATATGGATATGTAAAGTTTGCTATACCTTTACATATACTTCTGAGCTACCTTTAAGCAGTGCTGAGCACCACGGCTCACTGTGTAAACCCGCTCAGCTACACTTAAGCTTGGCCTTTTCAGAACTATTAAATATATCCAGTTTCTATTTTTAGACATCTGGCAGGTGTCTCAGCACCACTTAGCACTGTTGCACTCTGTGCCATGCCCTGCAATTAAAAAAAAATACATTGCTGTAATACAATTGGACAGTGCAGGGAATGTGTTACTCATCTGCAGACACAGCACCATACTCCCTACACTGACTCAATAACCATGTTACATGGCTCTCCTTTGACAGCTCGCCATGATTAATATGCATGGAGATCTGCCGAGAGGGAACTGTGTATATGGAGACGGTAACATTCCATGTAGGCGCTTCACTATGCCTACATGGATTTTATTACATCTAAGGGAAAGACTCTAACCCATGGAATATTTATATCATAAAAGCATTTAACAGGGAAACAAAACAGAAAAATTGTACAATTTTGAACAGAGGTAGAAAGAGAGACTTTGAAAGGACATTTGAAAATTTTATGTAAAGAAGTACTGGCCATTGCAAATATTTATGAGAAAAGGGGTTTATGGAATCATGGCTGGGATTGTAATATTGTGTTAAAAATAGAAAGAGAAAAAATTATATGTATACCAAGCATGATAAATGTGGAGGGGGATAGGGGTGTTGTAAAGTACTGGGGCAACCCAAAACATGTTTTTTTTGTGGAAAAGGAGATTCAGTAAGTAAACATGACAAAAGAAAAGTTTATATTTGTGGGGAAATGGGACATGATGCAAAAAAATGTAAACTGAAATGTCATAAATGTAACAAAAATTAGACATTTATGGATGGATTGCAAAAACTAAAATAAGAGTAAGGAAAAAGAAAGAAAATAAAATGAACAAAGAGAAGAAATCTTAGAAGTAGTAGAAATAGGAGGAAGTTTTAATGAGAAAATAAATAAAGAGGACATCGAAGAAGGTTCTGAAATAAATGATGAAGAAGACATAAACCTGGAGGTAGTAAAAAGGGAAATAAGAATTGTATTTTAAAAGGGTAAAAGACAGAAAAAGAGAATTTAAAGGGATAAATACAAGGGGAAAAAGAAAGGAAATGGATGAAAAAGAATATGTACAGGTTAGCACTGGGACTTGGTATATTGGGTCAGGTGGTTGATTCATAGACATAAGGTATGGTGTCTGAGTCTCACCTTTGGGATGAAAATGTATTAGGCTTAAAAATGGCCTATTAAGAAATCTATCCCAGTAATTAGCATAAACTTCTGAAATCATAAATTTAAGAAAAAAGGGAAAATGAAAAATTTAGAGTCTTTTCTGTAAATGTGAATAGTATTAAGAATACAGTAAGAAAAATGGGAATTTTGGAGTGGTGTAATGCATGTGATGAAGATGTAATTATAATAAAAGACAATATTTTTAACAAATGAAAAAACATTACAAAGAAACTATGTGGAGGAAAGATAATCTGGAATTTAATAAATGAGAGATATTCTGGAATAGCCATATTCTGTAGATATTCAGTGAATATATTAGATATAACTTTAGTAAAAATTAAAAGATTAACTATGGTAGATTTAAAATGGAAAGAACAAGTATATAGAATTATAACACTATATGTTTACAATAATTTAAAAGATAGGAAAGCTTACTTCATCAGATTTTATACTATGTAGTAATAAACGTGCATTATAATAACTGGGGAAACTTCAATTTTGATTTAACAAGCAAGCTTATGAAGAAAGGTAATGATATAAGAAAATGCTAGAAGTTATAATATGTGATAAATTAAAACATTGGGATAAAAACTCATGGACTTACAAAAGGGATATATATAGAATGGAAATTGATTATTTTATAGAGCAAAAGGTTTAGCTATAGGAGATGGTGAGGTAGTTGAAACAGGATTTTCTGATCATCATGCAATAATGCTAGAGATAAAGGAAAACATGGAATAGATAAAATAGGTAAAGGAATAAAAAGGATAAATGAGAAAGCATGGAATGAAGAAGAAAAGAGATTAGTAATGCAGTTATGAAAAGATCATATCACTATGAAAACATTTTATAAAAAAACGGTCTGAATGGTAGATGATAATTAAGGAAAATATAAAAAATGTTTTTTGTTTGTTTGTTTGTTTTACAGTGGCCATATACTGTGAGAAAATAGAGAAAGAAACACATAAAAGAACATATAATGATGCACTGGAACATTTAGAACATAATGATAGAAAATACTTTGACAAAAAAAATAATTAAATGAAAAAAATCAAGAAAAAATATAAGAATTGTTATATAAGAAAATACATTTTTACAACGAAAAAGAAAAGAAGTATTGAGCTACTTAAGAAGGTTAATAAAGGAAGATGGTAGTGTAATGAGAGACAGAAAAATGTAAAAGGAGAACTAGAAAGAACTCAGGAAAAGATTATGAATACTGTATTACAATATGTAGCAGAAATGTTTAAATAAAAAAGAAGGTAGTGAAAAACATGGAAAGTAAAAAAGTTAACAAAAAAAAAACATCATAAAGAGTTGAAAAAGGAGATTTCTTTAAAAGAGCTAGATAAAGTATTATGACAAATTGAGGTTTGGCTGAGGTCTCAAATGGAATAAAGTATGAAATATATAAAAATTTAAGGGATTGGCAAAAATATTTTTTAAAGATTTTGAATGAATGGTTAAATAAAGACTTTATATTTTAAGAATTCTATAGTACAATACTTAAATTCATATGGAAGAATGAAGATAGAAGAGAATTAAAAAAACTGGAGACCAATAGTACTGAATAATAATGATTACAAGATCTTTATGAAAATAATACAAAAGAGATTTGAAACTAAAATAGAAAACATTATGAAACATATCATATGTAGTGTAAAGGAGAAGGATTGTCAGGAATTATTATTGATAGAGAAACTGTGGAAGATATTATGAACAGAAAAGAAGAAGTGAAAGTCATCATCGGAGACTGTAATAAGGCATTTTACACAGTTGGACATAAAGTATTATGGGTAAAAATGTAAGAATATAATATAAGTCAGAAAGTTAGGAAATTCTGTATGTCGGCATATAGTAATAATGAAGGTAAAGTATTTGTAAATGGCTGGTTAAGCCACAAGGTACACATGAAGAGTGGTGTAAAACTGGGATGTCCAATGAGTTGTATACACTTTGCACTAGTAATGAATTTGATGATATGTGAAATAAATTATAAAATGAAGAAGGCAGGGTATATAACACCTGTAGCATTAAGAATTCCAATTCTATTAACATATGTAGATGACATAATAATTGCAAAAAATGTGGATAAAAGAAGTAATAATTTGCACAAATGAATGTCTAGAGATGATAGGGATGACCTTAAATAAAGAGAAAAGTAAAGGTTTAAATGGTGTGGTAAAGATTGGGGATATATATTTTGCAATGAATGAAATTTTTGTGTTACTATTGGGAATAAAGATGTATCACAATAGTAAAACACATAAAAGCAAATAATCCAACAAAAATGTCACAGGATAACTTCTCCTTGAAAAGAACCAGACACCAGGCAGGTTAAAGTTATAAGCACTTTAGTTTCCCTTTATTCACACTCAGTACAAATAGAACTTCATCAGAAAATTGTGTACTGATGGGAAAATAGCATAATTATCAAGTGTATTTATGTTGGCAGCAGTATTTGAAAAAGGAATTATTACAGATATTTTTTTCATTTATATCAGGTTCTAAATTAAACCCAGTAAAAAGAGGAGTTTTGTATGTAAATAAGGAAGAAGGAGGTTTAGGGCTAATTAACCCAGTGGTATATGCCACTTCATTAAATTTGTACAAGGTGTTAAAGTGGATAAATGAAAAAGATCAGAGATTAGTACTAAAATTGTACAAATATAAGTATGATACATTTTGGAGTACAATAAAAAAGAGTAAAAGAGAAAAGAGTGTATAAATCATGAAATAAAGTATTAACAAGAAAAAAATATTTTTGTGGAAAATAAAAACTGATGATATAGAAAAAGATAGAAAAGTATGTTTTAAGAATGTAATGATAAAGAATTGCTATGTAAAACCACGAGAAAATCTAACAGATGAAAAAAATAAAGCTATAAAAATGAGAAGCAAATGGTGTAATTAGATAGTAGAATATCAAGATTTTTTGTGGATATTGGTAATAGATAAATTACCAGTAAAAGGAAATATGTCATATAAGAAGAAAAGAGATAGAATATGTTTTACATTGTAATGAAGAAGAAACTGTGGAACATTTGTCTTTGAAATGTAAAGGAGTAAAAAGGTTATGAGAAAACTATGTAATGAAGATATTTCTGAATATATAAAAGAAGTGGATAAAATAAACATGGATATTCTTAAATATGGATATTATAAGAATAGAAGCACAGACGATGTTAGAATAGATACACATTATTTTATGTTATTTGGATTATATGCAATGAAAGAATAAATTAAGTTAAATTTAAAGGCGAAGGGATTCTAGCAACAATATTAAGTAAATTCAGATGGTGGTTATGGAAGAAGGAGTGGGAGTCTAACAATGATGAAAATCAGTATGATTGTATCAACAGATTTGTCTATTTATATATATATATATATATATATATATATATCTTTGTACACTTGTAAATATTTGTAAATATGTAAATATTTTGTAAACAAGAGTTATTTTGGTATATAAATAAAGGAACCCTACTCATTTTGATAGGTGTCATGGGATCTTTTATATCCAAATGAACTACCACTAACACAAGCATATGAGGTATTGGTTTAACATGTCATCAGAAGGATGGCACACTCAAGAATACAAAATTGCCCTCCCCTTATGATACACT